>NW_026590062.1:12216138-12216990 GCF_907164565.1 Psammomys obesus | reverse complement strand
CCTCCCGCCGCCTCAAGATGGAGCGTGGACTCCTGGCCCCCGCGCCGCCCCGGCCGCGGCTTCCCGGCCGGCGTCCTCCCCGCTCGGCGGGGGCTCCGGGACCGCCCTGTCGCCGTGGAGGCCGCGGGTCGGGTCGGACCTGTTGCCCCGGACGCCGACATTCGCCCCTTCCTCAGGCAGGCCCGGGGCGCGGGCGTCCGCGAGCCGGCCCGGAGGGCGCCCTTGCTGGCCCGCGTCGCCGGGGCCCGGCCCTGCGTGGCCCCCGTCCCCGCTCGGCCCGGCTTTTGTTCCCCTCGGACCCCCGGGCCGTGGTTCTCCGGGAGGGTGGGCGGGCGACGCGGGGTGCCAGGTCTGGGAAATCACGGCTGCCGGGTCACCCGAACCTGCTACGGCGGCCCGGGTTGGCGCGGAAGGCGGATGACACTTGTTCGGGGTGGGGGCGGGGGGTGTCTTAGAAGCAGAGCCTTCTGGGTTTTATCGAATTTGGAGGTCTTGCGTTATTCCAAATCAAACAACAACAACAACAAAGAAAACAAAACCAGAACAGCAGACTATCGGATTTTGTGTCTGAAGTCCAGCCCCGAAACCCCGTCGCCTCTCCACTTCATGTGGCTTTTCCGTCTGGTAGGAACCGCTCACCACCCCCTTCCTCCCTGGCCAGCCCCACCTCTGGGGCATGAAGAAATGACACGTTAAGTCTGTAATCGGTGGATACCTGTTTTTAGCAAAAACTTGCGCGCCAATTAGGTTTTGTTTTTTTTTTTTTTTTTTTTTAAGAGCATGGAGATGATTCTGTAGTTTTCTTTGTGTGTGTGTGTGTGTGTGTGTGTGTGTGTGTGTGTGTGTGTGTGT
>NW_026590062.1:12210593-12216128 GCF_907164565.1 Psammomys obesus | reverse complement strand
GTGTGTGTGTGTGTGTGTGTGTGTGTGTGTGTGTGTGTGTGTGTGTGAGATTCAGCAGCCTGGCCTCTTCCTCTTCTCAGCCAGGACTGTGCCTGGCTCCTGGGGGCCCTGTATTTATACTGTGGCTGGCTGCTGCGCTTTGATGATTCTGAGTCTAGGCTTTTATGATTATTACCCCTAATGGTGTCTCCCAGTCAGGAGAGCAGTGTTTGGCTTCTAGGCTTAATGATAATCTTTTGCAAGAACCCTCAGGTATGTTGCTCCTCTCCCTTGGGGCCATTACTTCTTGAAATAATAACAATTAACATTTATTGAGGGCTTCTTATGGCCAACCTCTGGGTAAGTGTGGGGTTTCTATCTCATGCTATCCAACCAACCTAGGGAGGTTGCTGTCATCCTCATCTTACAAGAGAGGGCAATGAAAGGGCAGAGGCACAGCCAATAAGTGATGTCAGGAGTTGTCCTTCGGTCTGCTTAGTTATTTTAGTTATTTTGTCTGAACAGTGGATCAATGGTAAAAAGGCAGGGCTGGACATTATTAAAACCATGGAAGTGGGTGAATAATCAGCTGAGAGCTTATGATCCTTGTTGAGATTCAGAGACAGCTGTTAGGCCTGGATCAAAGAGTTAAAATGGGTGGGAACTTTTGTAGTATTTCTTAACCTCTGAAGGTTTTGCCATGCTCTGCATTTTCATTGAACACAAAAAACCAAGCCAGCCTGGTTCTTGTCTTTAAGGAGTTTGATACTTTCCAAAAAAAAAAAAATTATATTTTCTAAATTTTGAGACAGGGTTTCTCCGTGTAGCCCTGGTTGTCCTGGAACTTGCTTTGTAAACCAGGCTGCCCTTGAACTTACAGAGGTCTGCCTGCCTCTGCCTCCTAAGTGCTGGGGTTAAAGAAGTGAGCCTAGCTCCTAAATTTTCTTTTCTAAATTTTTTTAATAAGTCTTTTGAAAATGTTTGTATTTATTTTCTATTTATTTAACTTTATTTCATGTGCATTAGTGTGAAGGTGTCAGATCCCTTGGAATGGGCATTACACATAGTTGTGATCTGCCATGTGGGTGCTGGGAATTGAACCCCGGTCCTTTGGAAGGGCAGACAGTGCTCTTAACCACTGAGCCATCTCTCCAGCCCCCTAAAATTTATTTTTTAGTATATTATATATTTAGTGTGTGTGTGTTTGTGTATGTATGTGGGGGAGTGCCTGTGTATTGTAACATGCGTGTGGAGGTCAGAGACCAGACAACTTGTGGGAACAGGGTCATGCTTAGGATTGAACTGAGGCCATTGGATGTGCTAGGCAAGTATTGTGTCACTGAGCTACGTCTCCGATATGGCTTTTAAAAATGGTTTTATTTTAATGAATATATGTATGTGCACTTTGTGTCTGCCTGGTGCTAGAGGCGGCCAACCCAGATTCCTTGCAAGAGGAGCAAGTACTCTTAACCTTTGAGCTGTCTCTCTAACTCTGTTTATTTTTAATTGTGTACACACACACACACACACACACACACACACGGGTATGTTGGGGGGTACATGCATGTTGTGACCTTCCCAAGGAGGCCAGAAGAGACCTGGAGTTACAAGTTGTAAGCCACCTAATATGTTAAGAACCCAGATCAGGTCTTCTGCAAGAGCAGCATTTGCTCTTACCTGCTGAGCCATCACTCCAGCCCCCCTTTTCTAAGTTATTTATTTTTATGCTCATGAGTGTTGCATTCATGCTTATATGTGCACCACTTGGGAGTTTTATAGGCATTTGTGAACTGTCATGTGGGTGCTGGGAACTGAGCCTAGGTCCTCTGCAAGAGCACTAAGTGCCCCAGATTGCTATGCCCTCTCTCCATGTTCCTGGCCCTCTTTTCTAAGTGCTGTCAGTTGGGTTTGAAATCCAGAGGGTGATGTGTAAGGGATGATTTAGTCTTCTTGTATTCCATACAAAGGGAGGAACCTTTAAATTTGTATTTATGTTGATTGCTTGGTGTTCTTCATTATTACTTCCAAAAAGATGTTTCTTCTAGAATTATGTATTAAAGGCAAGATGCCTTCCCCCACTTTTCCCTACTTTGTAGACTCCCCTAAGAATTCTACCATTTTTGTGTGTGTGTGTGTGTGTGTGTGTGTGTGTGTGCTCAAAATGTTTGTTATTTTGAAATTTGTGGACCTCATAATTAAAAGCTTGGCCTTAAATCTGATTCATGGGACCTACTGATCCCTGAAAGTTGTCCTTTGACAACACAGACACACAGACACAGACACACACACACACACATACACACACACACACACACAGAGTAAATGAATTAAATGTAATTAAAACAAACAAAAAGCCATCTATCTAAAGTGTTAAAATTTTTTACCTTGTTTGAATTTCTTTTTTTCTTTTCGTTTCTTTATTTTTTTGCTTTGTCGACACAGTGTTTCTCTGTGTATTCCTGGCTGTTCTGGAACTCAGTCTTTGGACCAGGCTGGCCTCAAACTCACAGATCCACTTGCCCCTGCTTCCTAAGTGCTGGGATGAAAGGCATGTGTCATCACTGCCTGGCCTGTAGTTTTTCTTTGACATGAAAAAGAAACAGAAGAGACAATGTTATTAGTTATAGTGAGCCTGTATTTCTCATTTCAGTATTGTTGAAGTGTTATGCTTCCTCCAAAGACTGTTTATGGAGCTGTGGTGTATCTGTCTGTGTAATGAAGTCTATTCAGAGATTTAGGGAGTCATTTACTATGCCACATGCCCTCTGGATGCTTGGGACACATCCCAGGAGAAGTCTCTTGGGACTTCGCTTCCACTAGGAAAGGTGAATGATAATCATATTAAATATAAGTATATTATATGTTAGAATGTCATACATGGTAAAGAAAAAATATATAAACCATAGGAGGAGGAATATGAAGTCACATAAATAATGGTTAAAGTTACAGGAATTTAAGAGAGGGTTGCAGGAGAGCTAGCTGAGAATGTGATTTGAGTAGAGCTGAAAAGAAAGTTAGAGAATGTTGGCCCCTAAAGGAAATGGGGATCATATGGAAGAGAGGCCAAAAAGTTCACAGGCCTTCATATTGGAAGCTTGGAGGTCAGATAATTTAAAGCCTTATGGGCTGTTATCCTGAAAATATTTGTCAAAATACTGAAAGACTCGGAATAATTTAGGGTGTCATCCATTGATCTATCTGTCCATTCATCCTGGAGATGAGGTTGAGTCTGGCTTCTCATATACACCAGGCTAGCTTTCCCACTCTACTACTGAGCTATGCACAAGCCCTCCCCACCCCTATTTATCTTTCTGAGCTAGGATTTCCCAGTGCAGCATAGCCTAGAACTCACAGTCCTGCTGGCTTAGCCTCCTGAGTGCTGGGATTCCAGGTGGGGTCATCATACCTGCCCCCCCTTTAAGGGGGTCTTATATGTTGTCCCTGCTGCATCTCACCATTCTCCCACTTCACTCTCTGCAGTAGCTGAGATGGTAGGCATTGACTACCAGGTCTAGCTTTCAGCTCTGTTAGTAACTGTGATAGAATTGTGTTAAAAATAGGGAGAATTAGCTGGGCGTGGTTGCCCACGCCTGTAGTCCCAGCACTCAGGACAGAGGCAGGTGGAGCCTTGTGAGTTTGAAGCCAGTCTAGTCTACAAAGTGAGTCCAGGACAGCCAACGCTATGAAGAGAAATCCTGTCTTGAACCATCCCCCCCTCAAAAAAAACAAAAACAAAAACAGGAAGAATTACAGTTTAAAGAATTTTAGAGCAGGAACTGAACCCTATTTTATGTTATTTTGATAAATGTGCAGAATACTGTGGCAGTACAACATCAAGTCAGTGGCTGGTCAGAAGTTGGCTAGCCTAGTATTTGACCTCTTCTCCATATACCCACACTGGGGACTAACCTAGAGTGTCATGCATTCTGTATTCCCAGCACCACCTTGCTGTTGAGTAATGCTTTTATGCTTTGCTATTGAAAATTATTTCACGTGTATGGATGTTTTGTCTGCACATATGTCTGCACACCGTGTGCATGCTGTGCCTATGGAGGCCAGAAGAGGCAGTTCAATCCCCTAGGATTAGAGTTACAGATGGTTGTGAGCTGCCATATGGATGCTGGGACTTGAACCACTGTCCTCTGGAAGAACAGACAGTGCTTTTAACCATTGAGTCATTTCCAGCCGATATTTTCCTATTTTTGTACATCAATCCAGGACCTATGTTTAGCCCAAGGGATTTATGTCATGTTATGTGTGTATGTGTTCCTCTCCTAGTTGTACTTTTGGCAGCACAGCCCTACTTTTTAGTCTTAAAAGTTTCATTTTTTTTTCTAAAACCAAAAAAAGAAAGAAAGAAAGTTTCATACTCAAACCCACTCCCTCCCCAAAGACAAGCATTCTCTGTGTAGCCCTGGCTGTCCTGAACTCATTCTGTAGACCAGGCTGGCCTTGACTTAGAGATTTGCCTGCCTCTGCCTCCTGAGTGCTAGGACAGAAGGTGTGCATCACCACCACCCAGCTGGTTCAAACCTAGTTTAACATAAACTTTTATATAAGTATTTTCAATTCTTAATTGAAAAACGGTATCTGTAATACTGTGTATATGCCTTTTTTTAGACGGCTGTTTAGGGAAGGTTTAAGCTATTAGAGCATCTTACATATTTTTAATAAAATAGGGTATATGTTTCCCATATAGGTGGACTTAAAAATCCATACGCTTTAGTCAGCCTTTGCATTACAGTTCTCTTTAAAGGGGATCACTGACTTACGGCACTGGACAGGAACTTTGGGGAAGAGTGACTCTTCAGACTACAATCAGGGCACAGAAGGAAAGTACTCCACCCCATTTTTTTTTTTTTTTAATAGGTTGGCAGGTTGTACTTAACCAACTTTGGATTTGACTAGGACATCTGGGTTGATATCCTGGACCTGGCATGAAGTACCAAGGAATCTTGGCCACAATTAGTAAAGAGCTTTTTTTCCCTTTAAATCTCCATCTGGCACCTCTAGAAGGAGATTCCATTAGCACTAACTCAATGGGTGGGTCTGTTTTTTGATTGTCTGTTTATTGTGATTCAGCAACAACATCTTAAAAGTATTTTTTGCAAAGTCCTTGAAAAGAGGAAATAGTCTTGTTAAGGAATCCCTGTTGGAAAAAAAAAAAAAAAAAAAAAAAAAGAATCCCTGTTGGGAAGCCTGTCAGGGTTCTTAGTCCTTGGGGAAGCCTGTGTTTTCATCTGCCTCTGTGCCTCTCCTCAGGAATCTTCCATGAGGCTGAGGTAGACATTTTGCTTCCCTAAGTTTTATGTAATCATATGGTCCAGTATGCTTCCAATTTGAATTATGTAGTTTGGTGTTTGTATTCTTCCTCGATTTACTTAAATTCTAGTTGAAGAGTCTTCCCATTTTTGACACTTGAAAGTGGCAAGTCCTTGGTTTAAAATGTTATTTTTGAAGCCAAGGGCCCAAGGATCCAAATTTTCAGGATGTGCAAATTATCTGGAATTTGGGTTTGATGTATAGCAGAAAGGCAATGCTGTTTTTTTTTTTTTT
>NW_026590062.1:12204717-12210583 GCF_907164565.1 Psammomys obesus | reverse complement strand
TGTGTGTGTGTGTGTGTGTGTGTGTGTGTGTGTGTGTGTAGGCCAGAGGTCAATTCCCATGTCACCCTCCTCACCTCCATTTTTTTGAAATAGGGCTCTGGCTAGCCTTGAACTTAGTGACTAAGCTAGGCTGTCTAGCCAAGGAGGCTTGGGGATCTATGAGTCTCTGCCTCTCCAGCTCTGAGATTACAAGTGTGGGTCACTGGGCCACAATGCCCATTTTTTCTTTTTATTTGTTTTTAAATATTGGTTTTGGGGACTGAACTCAGGTCCTTATGCTTATGTAGCAAAGGTTTTACTGAGATATCCTCCTTGCCCTGTTTTTGTTTTATTTTGTTTGAGACAAGACCTTACTATATCGCCTTAGGTGTCCTGGAACTTGCTATGTAAACCAGGCTGCTTCTGCCACTTTAGTGCTGGAATTACAGGCATGTGCCATCATATTTGGCCTGTCTCTTATTTTTTAGTTCATATATTCATCAGGCATCTGCTATGGGAGGCACTAACCATATAACAAGTGGAGAGAAACAGGTTTAAATCCTGGTCTAGAGAAACCTACCTTAGAAGACAGGTAAAAGCAAGAATTTAGTAATTTTCCTTTTTTTTTTTTTTTTTCCCCTGGAGGATGGGTTTTCCTATGGAGACTTGGCTAGCCTAGAACTTACTGTGTTGACCTGGCTGGCCTCAAATTTGCATTGATCCCCTTGCTTCAGCCTCTTGAGAGTTGAAATTATAGGCATACACTATTATACTCAGCAGTAGCTCTCTTTCTCTTTATTTTTTGAGGCAAGGTCTCACTGCATGACCGTGGCTGGCCTGGAACCTGCTATGTAGACTAAGTTAGCTGAATTCACAGAGATGCACTCGCCTCTGCCTCCTGAATGCTGGGATTAAAGGCTTGTGTCACCACATTTGCCTTACTTTTTTTTTTTTTTTAATGTTTTTGTGAGTGTCCTTGTGAGTGTCTGTATGAGAGTCAAAAGTGTGTGTGTGTGTGTGTGTGTGTGTGTAGACCAGAAGAGGGTGTTGATTATCTGTAGCTGGAATTACAGGTGGTTTGTGAGCTGTCTGATGAGGGTGCTGGGAACCAAACTTGGGTCTTCTGGAAGAGCCAATTATTCAGTACCCCTCCCCACTTAGGGCACATCCTCAGTATATAGCCTAGGGTATCTTTGATCTAGTGATCTGCTGAGGTCTGGCGTCCTAGGTGTGTGCCACCATTCCCAGGCTCCATCTTTTGCTTGACCAAAACTCCAGCTCTGTTACTTTGTGGAAGACTTTGTACAAACCTTTGGAGCTCAGTTCTTTCCCTCTTTTTAAAATTTATTTAATTTTATTTCATGCGCATTGGTGTAAGGGTGTCATATCCTCTGGAACTGAAGTAATAGATAGTTGTGAGCTGCCATATGGGTGCTGGGGATTGAGCCCAGGTTCTGGAAGAACAGTCAGTGCTCTTAACCACTGAGCCATCTCTCCAGCCCTGGAGCTCAGTTCTCTCATCTATAAGTTGTGAATTACAGTTGCTTGATAGTGCTTGGTAGATTCAATGGATCAATGGGTAGAAACTCAGGAAATGCTAGAGCGCCTTTTCTTCTCCCGTTAGCCCCTTTCAACTAGCAGTGTTATTCTGTCATTTAAACTGTGCTAGGAAACAATAATGCATCCTGGTTTGAGAAATTAAACCTTTCTACTTGCCATGTTTACAAAGTTAATTTTGAGTAGGAGTGACTTGCATGATTGAAAGGGCATGTTTTAATGAGCAGTTGTCAGTGGAGGACTTGTGATTTACAAGGGCTTAAATGTTCTGCATGGAAAAGCAACTTCTGCTCCTCCTGTCAGAACTTGTGCCTTGCCAACTTTCAGGCCTTTTGTATGCTCCCCAGTTTTCTTTCTCACAGTTTAATTAAAGGTGGGGTTTTCTTTCTAAGGCCTGGTAGAACTTGTTACATGTTTGCATCCAAGGTTAGCTACATATGTGACTATGGTTAACACTAAAGTTGGGGTTTATAATCCAAATGAAACCGATTCCTAGTCTCCACTGATGGCATCTAGGATGACTGCTCAAGACAGTGGTGGATGTGGGAGTGCATTTGGTAGAAATCTGCATTCTTCAGCATTATCAATATGGAAATGTTATTTTTCCCATTGGCTCTCAAGACTCACAGCAGCTATTACAGTTGCACATTTGCAAAGTGAAAGCAAGAGCCCCTCTAACGGTCACAGACCCACAACAATGAGGAGTTCTTGAACCTTCTGAGTTGTCTGAGTTCTGTAAATGTGCTTTTTCTTGTTCCGAACAGTTGGTGTGCTTTTGCTTTGAGTATTGGCTGTGTGCTCTGTGTAGGAGCCACGGTGCACCTTCTTTTAGTCCTCCGCGGGGATTGGAAAGAAGACAACTTTAATATACCGAAATGACTCTTTTCATCTCTCTGCTCTGTGTAACAGGCCAGAAACTTGCTCGCCAGCATGTGTTAGGGACAGGAGTCTCTCTAGAGATTGGAGTGTAAGTCATAGACTGTAAGTAACAAGTGATCACACGTGTAGAATCAATTTCCTCAGTGGTAAAGTGAGTTATTTGAACTAGATTACTAAGATCTCTTCTGAGTCTAAACTTTTATGTTGCTATATTAAGTATATTCTCTTTTATACCTTAGTATAATTGACTGCTGCTGACCTGTTAAGGTGATAGTAACCAAAACTAGTAATTTTAGTCTCCTTAAAGGTCTGTTTCCAAGCAGTGACATACATCAGAATTTACAAAATCACCAGAATGTTGTATAAATGAACAAATGGTTCAAATTATTTAAAAGCTTTCTGTGTTTCTTATTTTTTCACATTCTTTTGTAGATGAAAGAGCTTTGGGAGGCTGTTTTTATTTATTTATTTATTTGTTTGTTTGTTTGTTTGTATATGTATGTCACAAGAACAGAAGTCCTCATTCCACTGAGCCAGGCAGATATTCATAATCCCAGGAAGTTGCATCAGAGCTCTCTCCGAGTTCCTGTTTAGGAACTCTTGTCTAATGCCCCAGCCCTCCGAACAAACAGGTTGTTTGCATTCTCACTATTTCTCTGTCTCTTTTCCTTTCCCCTCCCTTTTAAAAACCACACTGAGTACAACTTGTACTCTGTGCTGTGTCATACATGCCAAGTTTTCAAACCCTATGATTTTCAAGTATGACTTAATTTTTCAGGGGATTATGTCGAGTTCTGGCTTTTCTGAAAAGATGCTGTGAACCTTCCTATTCACTCTCAGTGTCTTATTGTGTGATACTTTCAAACCAACACTTAATGCTGACAGGTTGATTTTACAAACTGCTCTGTAAGGGCTTGATTGGCTAGAAACTGGAAGTAAGTCTCCCTTGTAACACCTTTTGAATTAAGGAGCCAATTAATTTTCTGACTCTCACTGGCTTGTTTTGGTCCTGGAGTGTCTAAATGGCTTCTTCACATTGATCACTTGAATAGTGACTACTGTGGTTTCTGTCATCTTTTATTCTGTACTCTTGCTAGAGAGAAGTGGTTTGCTTTTTCAGCGTGTTAATTTTAAGGCTGCTTGAGTCTGTCCCTTTTTTCATTTATTCTTTTTTCAATACTGGAGATAGAACCCAGGGCTTTTCTACCACTGAACCACCTCCCTAGACTAGGTCTGGACTTTTAAAAAAAAAAGCTTAGAGGAATGGATGCAATGGCACATGCCTTTAATCCCAGGTAGATCTCTTAGTTTCAGCCAGTGTTTAGTGGGACCTTGTCTCAAAAAAAAAAAAAAAAAAAAAAAAAAAAAAAAAAAAAAAAAAGGACTTAGTATGAAATAGTTCTAAATACTTAGTAGAGAAGTATCCAAGAGAGTAGGTATAGTAGTCTTCTGTCAGTGTCCTGGTTGGTTTTTGTCAACTTGACAAAGGCTAGGGCCATCTGGGAAGAGGAACCTCAGTGGAGAAAATGCCTCCATTAGATTGTCTATAGGCAAGTCTATAAGGGCATTTTCTTCTTCTTCTTCTTTTTTTTTAATCTATCTATCTACATATCTTATGTGCATTGGTGTTTTGCCTTCAGGTATGTGTGTGTGAGGGTATCAGATTCTGGAGTTACAGATAGCTGTGAGGGACCATGTGGGTGCTGGTAATTGAACCTGGGTCCTCTGGAAGAACAGCTGCTGAACCATCTCTTCAGCCTCTATATATATATACATATATATACACATATATATTATTTTTTGTGTGTATGGGTGTTCCTAATTTTTTTTTTCTTGAGACAGGGTTTCTCTGTGTAACCTTGGCTGTCCTGGACTCACTCTGTAGACTAGGATGGCCTCAAATTTACAGAGATCCGCCTGCCTCTTCCTCTTAAGTGTTGGGATTAAAGGTGTGCACCACCACCACCACCCAGTTTTTTTTCACAACCTATCTTTTTAAAATTCATTTAAATTTATTTTTACTGTGTAAGGGAGGGGCAAGCATATAGAATCAGAGGACAATTTTGTAAAGTTGGTTCTCTTCTTCCATCTTTTTGCTGGTCCAAGAGATCAGACTCAAGTCAGCAAGCATCTTTGCTTGCTGAACGATCTTACTGGCTGTTGTTCTCCATCTTATTTTTTGAGACAGGATCTCTCACCCCACCTAGAGCTCACAGATTTGGCCAAACTAGCTAGCCAGCAATCCCCAAGGATTCTCTTTTTTTCTAGGTCCTCATCACTGGGATTACAGGTTGGTGCCACCATGCCAGGATTTGTTTATGTGTTTGTTTGTTTAGGTTTTTTTGAGGCAGGGTCTCTTTGTAGCTGGAACTCACTATTGTAGACCAGGCTGGCCTCAAACCCATTGAGATCAACCTGCCTCTGCCTCCCAACTGCTGGGATTAAAGGTGTGCACCATCATGGCCTTATACCCAGATTTTTACATGGATCCTGGGTGTCCAAACTCAAGCTCAGATCCATGTGGTTATGCAGACACATTATTGGCTGAGCCATCTCGATAGCCTGGCAGCCAGCTTAAAAAAAACTTAGCGTGTGTGTGTGTGTGTGTGTGTGTGTGTGTGTGTGTGTGTGTATGTTATGTGCCTATGTGGATACATTGCAGGTACATGTACCTGTGCATATGTGTGCAGAAAGGCCAGAACAGGACATCAAATATCTTTGTCTGTTACTCTCTGACTTTCTGCCTTGGGACACTGTCTCTTACTGAACCAGAGGTTTGCTGTTCCAGGTAGGCCAGTGAACCCTTGCAATTCACCTGTCTTCACCCCAAATGCTGGAATCACTGGTCTGTGCAGCCATGCTTGGCTGTTTGTATGTGTATTTCTGCTATGTACTTGAACTCAGGTCTCATGCTTGCACAACAAGTGTCCTACCCACTGAACCATTTCCCTAGCCTCTTGATTAGTTTGCTGAGTCTTATGTAGCCCAAGGTGACATGGAGGCAACAAATAAAGATATCTGAATATTCGATTCTCCTCCCTTTATCCACCAGGGGCTGGGATTACAGCCATGATACCCTACTCAAAACAAACAAAAAAAGCAACCTTTGCAATGGGGAGCTGAGATGGCTCAGTGGGTAAAAGTGCTTGCTCTGCAAGCATAATGACCTGAGTTCAGATCTCCAGAAACTATGTAAAAGCCAGATGTGTAGTGTGTCTGTGGTCCCAGTGCTTCAACAAGGAGATCAAGGCCAAGACAGAATCCCTGGAAGCTCACTGCTAGTCTGGCGTATACAGTGTAGAAACAACAGAGATCCTTGTCTCAAACAAGATGGGGAGCAGAGAATAACACCCAAGGTAGTCCTCTGATCTGGCAGGCATGCACATGAATACACCTGTGAGTGGACACACACACACACACACACACACACACACACACACACACACACACA
>NW_026590062.1:12186970-12204707 GCF_907164565.1 Psammomys obesus | reverse complement strand
ACACACACACACACACACACACACACACACACACACACACACACACAAAACCCAACTTTAACCATGGTGCTACATGTCCACTGTCTGTATTTCCATTTAGTTCTATAACTCTCCGTGTTTACTACTGTGTCTTTATTGAACTTCCTTACTCTAACTCTAGAAAGCCAGGGGTTAGAGTAAAAGCAGCCACCTGTTTTTACACCTGTGTGTAAAAACATGTTTTCTTACCATCTTCACCCTGGAAAGATCCTGATAATCTGGGAGTAGTGTGTCCTGAGTATCAGATAGGTTGCTAAACAGTTAGTAACTAATAAGGCATTGCAGGCCACTCTTATAGACAGATACTGATAATTCCTTAACCACCTTCAGCCACTGTGAAACTCAAACAGCATTTTGTAACCTCTGAATGGCACCAAGTGCTGTCCTCTCCCTGGATTCATGAGCAAGGAACTCAAAGAAGTATCCTAGTCAATAAAATACTCCCATAATCTCAGAAGCCATCACTCTGGGTTGTTTTCTGTTACCAAAACTATCTTAGTTTGCTTTCTACTGATGTGATAAAACATCATGACCAAAAGTAACACAAGGAGAAAAGTGTTTATTTAGCTTACAGTTCACAGTCCATCACCAAGAGAAGCCAGAGCAGGAGCTCAATCAAGGCAGGAACCTGAAGGCATGAACTGAAGCAGAGGCCATAGAGGAACACTCCTTACTGGCTTGCTTCTTATGGCTTGCTCAGCTTACTTCCTTATATCACCCATCACCCCTTGCCCAGGGGTGGCAATGCCCACAATGACCTGCCTTCTCCCCAAATCAATCATTCATTAATCAAGAAAATGCCCAGCTAGAGGAAGTTCAATGGTTAAGAGCACTGGCTGCTCTTCCAGAGGACCAGGGTTCAATTCTCAGCATTGACATGCTAGCTCACAAGCACTGTAAATCCATCCTAGGAGATCTCTCTTCTTGCCTTCATGGACATTTGGCACACACATGGTACACAGACATACATGTAAGAAGACCACCCAGAGCTGGACACAGAGGCACACACCCGTAACCACAGCACTTGGGGAGCCAAGTGAGATACATACATTTAGAAACTCACACACAAAGTAAATAAAGTAAAATAGATGAATCTTTTAAAAACTATTTTAAAAAGGGACAGAAATTTGTGACCTCTCTATCTAACCAAGACCATCCTACCCACATTTAAAACTTTATTTCATTGCTGCTGAAACCCAGGCTCTAGTGTCCAGCATTATTTTCTTTTTGGTCAATGTCACTGGTTATTACATTGGTTTGAAACAGTGGCACTTTTATGGCCTTGCTCTAATTGTGTTCAGTGACATCACACATTTTTTCCTGTTCAAGGAACAAGCTTCTGAGAGTTCAGTGTAAATGATGGCTTATGGTGGCTTATTGTCACCCTTTATGGTTCTCAGTGGCTGAGATCCCTCCCCCTCCAGATATTTTAGCTCGTGTAGATTCTGCTCTCTCTGTATCTTGTGGTTTTGCTCTCTGAGCCACAATAATGTGGTTGTGACAAACAGTGGCCGGTTTTACTGTTATGTCATTTGGCCTCTCTGTCTAAGTGTGCACAGGGAGGGATATTCTGTCTCCATTTGGAAGTCCAGTAGGCTCTAAATCAGCAGTTTTCAAACTGTGGGGAACCCTTTTACGGTGGTCACCTAAGACCAGCAGAAAACCCAGATATTTATGTTATGATTTATAACAGTAGTGAAATTATAATTATATGAAGTAGCAACAAAAATAATGTTATGGTCGGGGATCACTATAACATGAGGAACTGTATTAAAGGGTTGGAGCATCAAGAAGATTGAGAACTACTGCTCTAGGTGAACTAGATTCTCTTTTTCTTCTCTGGGTCTTCATTGTAATGCATTCTCATTGTAATCCATGCTGGCCTATGTAAAGATAGTCTTGAAATCACCATTTTCTGTCTTAGCCTCCCTAATGATGGGCTTACAGGTGTGTCATGGCCAGGAGCTACGTTTTACAAATATTTCAAATGGTCAATAACAGGCTCTTTCTAAGTCAAAGGCAGTCTATGAGAGTTAGGGATACTGAGGGAGCAGATTAGTAAGACATGAATCATAGATATCTTTTTTTTTAAAGATTTATTTATTTATTATGTATACGATGCATGCACACCTGTACACCAGAAGATGGCACAAGATCTCATTGCAGATGGTTGTGAGCCACCATGTGGTTGCTGGGAATTGAACTCAGGACCTGCGGAAAGGCAGGCAGTGCTCTTTTCCTCTGATCCATCTCTCCAGCCCCGAATCATAGATATCTTGGCCATGTTCTTTTACCTTTCTTTCTTTTTCTTTCTTCTTTCTTTCTTTCTTTCTTTCTTTCTTTCTTTCTTTCTTTCTTTCTTTCTTCTTTCTTTCTTTCTTTCTTTCTTTCTTTTTCTTTCTCTTTCTCTTCCTCTCTTTCTTTCTTTCTTTCTTTCTTTCTTTCTCTCTTTCTCTCTTTCTCTCTTTCTTTCTTTCCTTCCTTCCTTCCTTCCCCCCCCCCCTTTCTTTCTGTGTGTTTTGGTCTTTTTGAGACAGGGTTTCTCTGTGTGGCCCTGACTGTCCTGGAACTCACTCTGTGGACCAGGCTGGCCTGTAACCCAGAGTCACTTGCCTCTGCCTCCTGAGTGGTGGGATTAGAGGTGTCCCCCACTGCTCCTCCCGAGTGGTGGGATTAGAGGTGTGTCCCACTGTTCTGGCTCGTCTGTAGTTTCTTCTGTAACCATGAAGTCTCTTTTCTTTAGCACATTCCTTGATTCTGTATGGTTTCCAGATTAGAAAGACAGAAAAGCTACTCTAATAGTGCTTCAGTAGGCTGTGCTCACTGCTCTCTCTCTGAACTTACTGCCTCCTGCTGTTTGCTTGAATTCTGCAGGTCACTTACTCGTTCTTGGAGTTCTTCCTTCTATCTTGAGACATACTTAATAAATTTTTCCTTTGTAATTCACTCTGTCTTTTGCTTTGAGTTTTTTATGGGTGTGTTTTCAAACTCTCAGTGCTGAGCTGCCAGCTAATCGGGCATGCCTTGTGCTTTCCTCGAGACTTCTTTATGTGCTATGTGTCACCTGTCAGACGCTTTCAAGCCCTCTTACAGCCAGTGCACTTTTTCCTTTCTTTCTTTTGTCCTAACAGCAATTAAATTACTCAGTTTTATATTTCAGTTTTGCATCTCTCTGCCCTTTTCCTCACATAGAGTGGAAAAGATTACCTATCTGATGACAAAAACAGAAAGATCTTATTTACCATCTTAAATATATATTATGTATATCCTCTGCCATTTTTTTTCTTTTGATATGAAGTCTTGCTATGTTGCCTAGGTCAGTCATGAACTTCAGCGCTCAAGCAATCCTCTTGCCTCAACTTTCCATATATCTGTGATTACAGGCATATATCTGGACATGACCCACATGAGTCTTTTGAGCATTTGAAACATAGCAAGTCCAAATTGGGATGTGTTGTAAGCATGAGTACACAGTCGATTTCAAAGAACTGGTATGAGAAAAATGTTAATTGTATAGTGATTTCGCTTTTTTTTTTTTTTTTTTTTACATACTCATGCACATATGGCTCGTGTGTGTGTGGTCAGAGGATAGCTTGCAGAAGTCTGTTCTTTCTCTTTCTATTATGTGGATCCTAGGGGTCCAACTCGAGTCCTTGGATTAGTGGCAAGTGCTTTTACTCAATGAGCCCATCTTGTTGGTCCTTGAGTATGTTTTGAAATAGTAGCTTAGATTTATTGGGCTAAAAACATCTTTTAGCTTGTTTCTTTTAAATTTTTGCTTGTTTCTTTTAAAATTTTTTACAGTCTTTGCTTTTCCTAGAACTCACTAGATAGACCAAGCTGGCCTTGAACTCATAGAGGCCTGCCTGTCTCTACCTGGGATTAATCACCCTGCCCATGTTTCTTTTTAATTTAATAATTTGGTTACTAGAGAATCCGGACTTACTTATTTCTCTTGCTGTTGGATATTGTCTAATGATATTCTAGAAGGTACAGCCGTGTCAACAGATATACTTATCTGATTTAAGACTTACAGCAGTTCAATGAATCATTTGCTCATAGCTTCATTGGCCTAGTGTTAAAAAGATGCTCCAAGCACTGGGAAACCAATGCCACCATCTTCATCAGTGGCTCATGAGGCAAGATATAGTTTTACTTGACACTTCAGTTTTTTGCATCATTCAGCATTATTTTTTGGGTTCTTGTTTTGATATTGAGTCAATTCAATACTTAAAAAAAAAATCTATTGTGGGCCTAGAGAGATGGCTCAGAGGTTAAGAGCACTGGCTGCTCTTCCAGAGGTCTTGAGTTCAATTCCCAGCACCCACATGGCGGTGGCTCACAACCATCTATAATGAGATCTGGTGTCCTTTTCTAGCATGCAGGTGTAAAAGCAGACAGAACATTGTATACATAATGGATAAAATCTTTAAAAAAAAATCTGTTGTGGACCAAATAATCTTACAATTTTGTTTGGAAGCATGGCAAGCCAAATCTTCCTTAGTCTCTGAATGAAATACAAACAAGACTGGGACTGTGGTTTGTTACTAAGCAAGCAGAGTCCTGCCCTATAGTCCTAGCAGCTCAGAAAAGAAAGAGGTGGGCTGGAGAATAGTCAGAAGAGACAATTGCTCTTGGCCTGTGCCTCCTCGTATTTTGGGCTTTATTTTTGTTTTTTATTTTTCTGAGACAGGGTCTCTCTACATAGCCCTGGCTGTCCTAGAACTCACTGGATAGGCTGGGCTGGTTTCGAATGCACAAAGATCTGTGTCAGCCTCTGCCTTTGGAGTGCTGGGATTAGAGGTGTGTGTCACCACACCTGACCCTTTTTATTTCTATTAAAAAAATTCTTTGTATGTGTGTATGGCAGGGGTGGGGGTGGGGGGCTCAAGTATGTGTAGGAGTACAAGGGCTTGCAGAGGCTAGAGACATCAGATCCCCTGGAGCTAGAGTTACAGGCAGTTGGTTCCCTGACATGGGTTCAGAAAATTGAACTCAAGTCCTCTGCAAGAACAGTATGTACTTTTAATCCCTAACCCTCCAGCCATCTCTCCAGTCTCTCCTGTTTTTTCACAGTCAGTCCTGTGACCACCCCTCCCCCACCCCTAGAAACCTTTGTGTGGCAGTAGAGGGTGGGTGGCGTGTGTAAAGGGTTCTGTACAGGTCTGACCCTGCATTTCCCACCCTTAGGGTCAAGCTCTACTCAGCTAGGAAGTGAGATGGTTAAGGTGATCCTAAGCACACCTATGCACTTGTTGATTGGGTTTTGATAGCCTGCCCTGAAGCAGTAATACTTGACCCTTGTCATTGAGCTAAATAAACTATACCAATACCTTTCAATTCTGTCATTCCAATATGCATGAACAAAACTGAAAGAAGAAAAACGAATGGTATAAGCTGCCTTTCATTCGGTGAGATGCAAGGCATTTGGAAAGCTACCCAGTGTTGTCTCAGTGTTTTCTGTGGCCGTGGCCCAGCAGCTCGGGTTACATTGCCTCTTCTGTGTTGGGGGTGAAGGGGGGGGGCAGCAAGTGACACAGCATTAACCACGTAACCACACTTACATAACCATGACTTGGGGGACAGGAGTAAGCTGTGAATGGACTGCCCAGGACCAGGGAGCTAGTATTAGAACAGAGTCTGACTTTTCCTGTCAAGCTTGACTTGAATCATCAGCGGGACTCTCTCCAGCTAGACTCCTTTCCCAGAGCCCTGGTTCATGGGTAGTGTAAACAGAATCTTCAGAGTGCAGCTCTCTCCAGGTAAGAGGCTGAACCCTGTTCCTATGTCCAGCTGGGTTGAGATTTGAGCTTCTACCCCAGCCTGATTGTAGAAGCTTAGTTTTAAACTCCCATTCCTGGCAGGTAAAAATTCTATGCAAATTCTTTAACTGTCCTTTGCCTCCCACCAGAAATCTCAGGTTTAGAGTAAAGAGGTGTTTGCAGTTTACAAATGGAAAGAGTCGCCCGCAAAGAATCTGAGCTGAACTGTGGAGTGTGGTTTGCTCCGGGCAGTTCACTGTTGCACTAGGAGTGCCAGGAACTACAGCAGAAGTGATCTTATCATGCTGCTGATGAGAGTAGTTTTACTTCGGCAAAGACAGAGTCAAAATCACTTTTGAATCCTTTCCCTTTCCCTTACTGGGATTGAAATCTAAACCATTGGTAGAACCCCCAAAAGGGTGAAATTAAAAGTGAATATTAATTGATTAGTAGCCTCAGGTTATAAGTGAGAATACTGAGGTCCGGTAAGGGTTAGATAAAATTTCCCAAGTCAGTTAACTGAGACAGAACTTGTATGACCCATTTCCCAATCCAGCTTCTCATACTTTATTTTTTTTAGTCAAGACTCTGTTTGGGTTTTTTGTTTTGTTTTAGGACAGGTTTTCAAGTAGCCCAGGCTGGCCTTGAAATACTACTTAGCCAAGACCAGCCTTGAACTTCTGATCCTCCTGTTTTAGTATTATATGTGCTGCAAATTTTAGGCACAAGATGCCCATGCCTGGTTTGAGGCATGACAGTTTAAACAAGTGTTTGGGGCTGAGAATGTGGCTTAATTGGTAAAGTGCCTGCCAAACGTGCTCAAAGCCATGTTTGATCCTCTGCTGGTGTGATGGTGAATATGCCTGTAACTCCAACACTCTGGGCTGCTGTGAATTCAGGGCTCGCCTTTCCTACACATAGCAAGGCTTTGTTTCAAAAGGAAATGTTTTTTTTTTTGTTTTTGTTTTTGTTTTTTAATTTGAGTATAAGTTTTTATTCTTGTTTGGGAAACTGTTTTGATGAATTGTAGATTTAGTTTTTTTGTGGTATCAAGTCACAGAGAATGAGGGAGGTTGATTTTACTAAAATAGATATCTTATATAATAAAACTTTTTACTTACGGAAAATTTCAGACATACGAAAGTAGAGGGAATAGTATCATTGTCCAGCTGCAGCAGAGAGCTACCCATTATCAATCCTGTGGTAATCAAAGCAACATGGCTTTTCACACATAATTTGGTCTTGCCAGAAAATGCCTTCTTGCTTTACTGAAAAAAGAATATAATTTTATGTTTTTCAAATCAATCTTTCTCCTCCCTGCTTCCTCTTTCTATTTTATTTTAATTTTTTTAGACAGGGTCTCACTATGTATTCCAGCCTGGCTTTGAACACGCTATATAGTCAAAGATGACTTAAACAACTGATTTTCCTGCCTCTATGCCCTCTCCCCTTAGTGCTGGAGTCACAGGTGTGTGCGAGGACACCCTGTTTATATGGTGCTTCAAGCACAATAAGCCAATACTATGAACTGGGCTACAACCCCAACCTCAGGAGAGATGCACTCTGATGGGAAAGCGGGGAGCAGTAATTCAAAGAGGTGTGTGTCCGTCCCGTCCAGCTAGTCTGCCGTCTTTACCAGGTGCTTCCAGGGGTGCTGTGCTTATCTCTTTCTTGCCATTAGAAGGACAGAGATAGTGGCAACTGCATGTGCTCTAGGCCTAGAAATGGCTCACTGCTGTCATGCTTCTTTAATTCAGTTGGGTAGAATTCAGTCATGTGGTTGACTAAACTGCCAAGGAAGCTGGGAAATGTGGTCTGAGTCCAGGGAGAAGGAGAAAGCAAAATAGGCCTTGTGAATGGACAGGCCAGGTACTGGCTCCTGGCATGCCCACTGATTACGCTTTGTCTTCAGTCAAGTCCTGGGTAGAAAGAGCAAAGCAAGCTAGCTCGGTGGGCAAGTGTCCTTCTCCCTGGAGTTCAGTCCCTGTAGTGCAAGGAAGGTGAGAGCTGACTTTACAAGTTGTACTCTTCCACTGTGGATAAATGTAATAAGAAAGCAAAACAAGCTGGGTGCAGCGGCCCATGACTGTGATCCCAGCACTCAGGGAGGGAGAGGCATCCAGATCTCTGTAAGTTTGAGGCCAACCTGGCCTACAAAGGGAGTCCAGGACAGCCAAGGCTACACAGAGAAACAAAAACAAAACCCCAGAAAACTGAGTAGTTTTCATTTGCCTTGGATCAGAAAACCATATATATATATATATATATATATATATATATATATATATATATATATTTTTTTTTAAGCTTATTTATTTGTATTTTATGTGCATTGGTCTTTTGACTGCGTGTACATGTGTGTGTGTGGCAGGTGTCAGATACCCTGGACCAGGAGCTACAGACAGCTAGGAGCTACCATGTGGGTGCTGGGAATTGAACTCAGGTCCTCTGGAAGAGCAGCTAGTGCACTTAACAACTGAGCCATCTTTCCAGCCCCAAAACCTTATATTTTTATCCCTGCCTTTGAAGTTTATTTTACCCACTCATTAAATATGAGAACTAAAACACACAAAGAATCAAAGCTACCAACAATCCATCATTATCTAGAGATTATTATTAATCCTTTGTTAGAGTTCCTTCTAATCTAAGAAAGTTTAGAGATAGCAAAAGAAGGGCAGGAGAGATGGTTCATTGGCTAACAGCTCTTGTTCTTTCAGTGGACTTGGGTTTGGTTCGCAGTACCTACATGTATTTCACAGCCATCTCTTATTTGACTTCAAGGGAATCTGATGTCTCTTCTCATCTCCTTGGGTACCTGGCATTGCAGTGCATTTGGTGCACATGCATACATGTGGGCAAAATACTCACACATAAAATAAATCAAACAGTAAATGGAGCATGTGGTGCACAGCTACAATTTCAGCACTCAGGAGACGGAAGTGGGAGGATCAGAAGTTTAAGGTCATCCTTAGTTATATGGGACATTTTAAGCCAGCCTCGAGACTGTTTAAAAAAGATTTATTTATTTTTGTTTAGTGTTTTGCCTACATGTATATGCTTGTGTACCACATATGTGCAGGGACTGCAGAGGCCAGAAGAAGATGCTATCTCCCATGCAACTGGAGTTAAAGACAGCTGTGAGCTGCCGTGTGGGTGCTGAGAATCAAACCTGGGTCTTGGAAGAGCTGCCAGTGCTTTTAATTATTGTGTCATCTCTCGTACCCTCTACATGAGTCCTTACTGAGAAATAGAGTGCAAGAGGAAAAAAACTATAACGGACATTTCAGAACTGGAGGTTTAGCTCAGTGGCAGTGTTGGCCTGTTGATACTCAGGGTGCCCTGGGCTCACTTCTCTGTGCTGCCAGAATGAAAGAAATGCAGATTGAATGCGATGCAGTGGCTTGTGCCTGTAATCCCAAGACCCTGAAAGGAGGGTATGACTTTGAGCATCGCCTCCATTTCAAAGCACATAGAGCTCCAGAGGAGACCCTTAGGAAACCTTAAGATGAAACAAAGAGAGACATTACCTTTATTCTGGGTTGTAAGCTCTAAAAGTCAGAAGAAGGGGACATGGCAAGCAGCTGGCCATTTTGCCTTCTTCTAGTAAGATCTGATATTCCAGAGCTACATGGAGGCTGCAGGCACTTTTGGCATTTTAAAAATGAAAATGAACTCCTTCTACATTGTAATCTTCATTCCACTTGCTTGGTAAACAGGGAATATTAGGACTGGTGGCTTTCCAGTATGTCTGAGTGGCAAGGAATGGGCAGTGGTTACTTTAGCTTGTGATTTACTTCCTACTCAATTTTCAGAATTTTTCATCGTAGCCTGATTTTTCAGGACACAATAGAAAACAGTGTTTGTAGCTGAACCAAAAGAACAATGTGTAAACCAGAAGACTGTGTCCCTGTGTTACTGGTGTTGAGCTCTTAAGTGTGTGTGTGTGTGTGTGTGTGTGTGTGTGTGTGTGTGTGTGTATGCACATGTGCATGCTCACCTGTGTTGCTTCTGCCACTCAGCAGCAGAAGATGCTGCTGTCTGGTGGGAGGAGGACATCCTGAGACAAAGTACATATCCTTTTGTCATCAGCTCCAGGTTCAGGATTTTGGAACCTTCTCTTTTTTTCTTCTTTAAAGTAGTAAGGCTGGAGTGGCAGACCAACATCAGAATTCTCATTTGTGAGGTCACCATGTGACCTCACAACCAGTTGGTTCAAAATATTGCGTAGCTTCTGGGATGATATAAGCTGAGGCCTGTCCTGATTCCATAGACACCATGAGGTACCAGTTTGTTCTCTATTAGCTGATTTGGGTTGGGTTGAATTTTTTACAGTTATGTGGATGTCTCTGTGTTTTATACTCATGTATTTAAATTATACAATTTGAAGAATTATATCGTGGTAAGAAAATCATTATAGCTATCCTCGGCAGGATAGTGAAAAGTAGAAAGCTCAGAAGATAAGCAGCAGTTTTTTCACTCCTGGTGGCTATGCGTGTTGTCAGTGCTCTGTTATGCAATTTACCACCAAATTTTCCCACAAATTGACATAACATTTTTAGTTCTATGAAAATATGTCTGTAGCACCAAGCAACAACAATTTGGAATGGCTAGACCCATTCCAGATAACTCCTAGTTATCAGGAGTATAAATAATTTATGATCCACAGACTTAAGTTCAGACACATCACAGCTGAGTTGTCAGCCTTGGGTTTTGATTGTTGCTTTACAGCTGGAGCTTCGAGAGCCAGTGTGAGTTCATGCAGATCCCCGGAAGGTAGTCGCTGAACATTAACATAGGATTTTCTTAGGTCTTACCCTGGCTGGCTTGGAACACCATAGGTAATTCAGGCTGGCCTCAAACTTGTGACATTCCCTTTCCAGTCCTGGGATTACAGTCATGCACCTCTTTGCTTGTTCTTTGAGCAAACAAAAGTATCATGGGGTTGGAGGAATTATCTCATTGGTAGAGTGGTTATCTTTCACAGTCATTAGCACTACAGGGGGGAAAGTTCTTAAACAGAAACAAACAAACAAAAAAATGTTTATGTTCCTTTATGTTCCTAGATGCCTGAAACAAATACTTGATGAATTGTCATCTCCTATCACCTCCTATATTATATTTAAGTAAAAGCTGAGTGTGGTGGCCCATGCCTTTAATTCTAGCACTTGGGAGGCAGAGGCAGGTAGATCTCTGATGTATGTAGCAAGTTCCAGGACAGCCAGAGCTACATAATAGAAAAACACTGGCTCAGAAAACAAAACAAAACAAAAAATAAAGTGGGAATTAAGTCTTGGAATCTCCAAGTAATTTTTTTTGAGACATAGTCTCAAAAAAGTTCATAGTCTCGCTTTGAACTTGATGTATATCTCAGGCTAGCCTTGAACTCATGATTCTCTTGTTTCTGTCTCTTAAAGGCTTGGATTAGAGGCTTATGCCACTATGCTGTTTGTGTGTGTGTGTGTGTGTGTGTGTGTGTGTGTTTGAGTTTCTGTGTAGCCCTGCTGGCTGGTGCTTTGTGTTTTGGGATGGGGTCTGTAGCCCAGACTGGACCTGAACTGTGACTCATCTCTCAGTGTCATCAGTGCTAGGATGAGTGTGGGCCACCATGTCTAGTAGACTGTGCTTTTTACGGTACTGTCCTATGTGCTCCCTTATTTCTCCCATGAGATAACTTATATACACAGGCTATAGAAACTTGAAATTATATCTTCCAGGGAGTTAGGATTCAGATAAGGAGGGTCAGGAGTTCAAATCCAGCCTTAGCTACATATCAAGTGCGGGGTTATTTGAGATTATTAGAAAACAGGAAGGAAGCCAGCAAGCAAAAACCCTGAAATTGCTAATTAGAGGTGAATTTTGACCAGGAAAATACGTAAATGGTTTTAGATAATTTTTTAAAAGAATATTTTAAAGACATTTATTTTTATGTGCATGAGTGTTTTGTCTTTGTGTATATCTGTGCATCATGTGTGTGCCTCATGCCTGTGGAGCTCAGAAGAGGGACTTACATACCCTGGAGCTAGAGTTAGAACCTTGTGGGTGCTGGGAACTGAACCCAGGTCCTCTGCAAGAGCAGCAGTGATTTTAACTATTGAGCCTTCACTCTAGCCCCTAGATTAGATCTTTTCATGAAAAGCACCTCTGTATTTGCAGATATGTTTATGTTGGGAAACTAGAACTGGCTTTAGGTTTTGAACTTATCTTTATAAGATCTCCTTGACTGGTTGCTAAGATGGGTTACATGGTGACAAGTATGAGCAGATGGAGCAGCTTCAAAGATGTCCTGAAATAGTAGTTTCCTGGCAGCTAGAACAGTGACAACTTTTTGTGCTTTGCAGAAAAAAATGTTAAGTGACACTAACCTCACATCCAAGCTTTGAGACGTAGTAATTATTGGAGTTTCATAGTTTTTTTTTTGTTGTTGTTTGTTTGTTTTGTTCGTTTGTTTTTGTTTTTTGGTTTGTTTTTCAGATCTAAATAATTGGGCTGAGGATGTAAGCATAGCACTTGCTTAGCAGGGTTATGGTAGTTAAAAAAAAAAAAAAAAGAATGCTAACTCACCCATTCTTTTCTGCTGCAAGAAATGTTTATCTGCATGTTTTGAATATTCTAGTTTTTTAAAGAAAATTCTGATTGTCTATATGCATAAGCCTGAGTGAATATATGTATACCATGTGTATGCAGGAGCCCAAGGAGGTAAAAAGGGAGTCTTTGAAACTGGAATTACAAACCACTGTGAGCCACCTTGTGGATTCTGGGAACCAAACCTGGGTCCTCTGCCAAAATAGTTGAGTGCTCTTAACGCTGAGCCATCTCTCTGGCCTGAGTACTCCTGTTTTTACTTTTATGAGGCAGGTTTTAGGTGATTACCTGTTAAAAGGAGTACACCATAAATGCTTATTTTTTAAAATTTTGTTTAGACTTGAAGACTATTTTTCTGTAATTTCATGTCCGAAATTTAGCGAGACAGGTTGTATCTGAGGAAAATAGAGACCTGGAATTCTTGAAACTGTGGTACTTGCTGAACATGGGTGCTGTTCTCCTGGTTAGAAGCATCCTCTAGCTGTTCTTGTCTAGATAGTGAAGCTGTACCTATCTATACACTGTGTGCACCAAAGCTGGGGGTGATTGCCTACACCTAGAATCCCAGAGCCTTGGGAGGCTGAGGAAAGAAGATCACCAGAAGTTCCAGGGTGGCGTAGGCCATAGCTTACCTTGCTTGTCTCAGAACAAAAGCTAGGGGCTTTGGAGATGGCTCAGCAGGTAAAGGTCCTTTCTGCCAAAGGTGAACCGGGTTAGATGCCCTGGAATCCATATGGTGAAAGCAGCGAGCTGACTCCAGCAAGACTTCCACACATATGCTGTGACATGCATGCCCCCCCCCCCAATAAATAAATGTAATTGTTTTGTTTTGTTTTTCAAGGCAGGATTTCTCTGTGTAGCCTTGACTGTCCTGGACTTGCTTTGTAGACCAGGCTGGCCTTGAACTCAGATATCTGCCTGCTTCTGTCATCCAAGTGGTAATTTTTTTCGTAAAGCAAACAAGGAACTAGAGAGATAGCTTAGTGTTTAAGAGCATGTACTGCTCTTATTAAGAATCAGAGTTTGGTTCCCAGCTCATACCTGCCTACAATACCAGTTCAATGGGGATCTGATACCTTTGATCTCTGAAGGTACCTACACTCAGTGTTCACACACACACACACATACACACACACGTAATAAAAAAAAAGGAATATTTGAAAAGCAAACAAACAACTCCAAATAAACAACATAACACAACACACATACATACACACATATACATAAACACATACACCCAAAAGACAAATGTGGACCAAAGTGTGACTTCCTAGAGGATGGACACTTCTGGAATAGAAGAATATCTTACTTTCTAGACTCATAACTGGGAGCAGAACTAACACCTTAAGGAATATAAAGCATACCTTTTTTTTTTTTTTTAACTTGAGGATAGGTCCTCTAAGGCTGTCTGCTTCTTTGAAATAAAAATCTTGCTCCTTTGCCCCTGAGTTCTGGATCAGATCTGAGTTAAATTTCAAGCTTATGATATTAATCTAGCTCAAAAAAATTTCAGGTCTGCCTTAGTCTCTCCAGATAATTCAGAGTTCACACAGGACAGAAAAAGAGTTTCTTTAGTGTTGATGTTGAGCAGCGTACTTGTCTGTTTGGGGGCGGAAGTGTAAACCTTTATGGAGGAGGAGGGAGTGAGAAGGGATTTGTATAGCTGAAGAGTCTCTCATGCTCTGGTACTGCCTGGTGCTTGGAAGTAGATCATCTTCCTGCTTCTTTTAAGAGTACAAGCAAAACAGCTATTTTTAACTTTTCAGAGCTGATGTAAGTTCTAAAGATAAACATTTTACAAATAGTTCTTGGCTTGAAAAAATAACTATAAGACATCATTCGTTATTATAAATGCAAAACAGGTTATGCACACACACATAGATATACATATACTATGTACACACAGAAACATGACACAGATACAAACACACAATGATATTGTTTGGAAAGCAAGGCTATAAAACATAAAGCAATGGTGATCTTTTTTCTTGGAAAGAGGTCTCTTCTCTTTTTGGCTTTTTTCTTTTTCTTTTTTTTTTTTTTTTTTGGTTGTTTTTCGAGAGAGGGTTTCTTTGTGCAGCTCTGGTTGTCCTGGAACTCCCTCTGTAGACCAGGGTGGCCTTGAACTCATAGAGATCCATCTGCCTCTGCCTCTCAAGTACTGAGATTAAAGGTGTCCACCACCAATGCCTGGTTTTTTGAAGCAGGATCTCACTGTATACCTGTAGCTAGCCTAGAACTAATTTCTATCCTACTTTTTTCTCCCAATTTCTGGCATCACAGGTCTTAGCCTATGATGTGACTAACTAATAAATATATTCAGAAGTTTATATACATCCACACAAGGTCTTTCCTGTGGGTAGGCATTATTTGATATGGTGACATAGTCATTAATTTTGGAACTGCTGGACTTTCTCTGCAGGCCTTGGGTATATTTTGCTTTGTTTAGTAGCTGCACGCCCATGAAACTTGGAGATATTTTGGCCTAGGTTTTGGAACAGCTGATAGTGCTGTAGAGTCACATCAGTGAGGTTATTTCATTCACCCGTTTACATGTCTGGTTTGTTTTTTTTTAAGGTAGGGTCTCATTCTGTAGCTGAGGCTGATTTCAAACTTGTATTTCTTTTTGCCTCAGTCTCCTCAAAGTCCTGGGATAAATTACTTCTGCATGCTTGTAATCCCAGCACTAGAGAGGTAGAAGCCACAGGACTTCAAGGTCATCTTTGGCTACATATTAACTTTTAGGCCAGCCTCAAGTACATAAGACTTGTCCCAGCCCGGCATGGTGGCACACACCTAGAATCCCAGCACTCCAGGGAGGCAGAAGCAGGTGGATTGCTGTTTCTCTGTGTAGCCCTGGCTGTCCTGGAACTCACTCCGTAGACCAGCTGGCCTTGAACTCAGAGATCCGCCTGCCTCTGCCTTCTTGAGCCTTGGGATTAAAGGTGTGGATTTCCTTATTTATTTTTTTATGTATTTGAGTGTTCTATCTGCATGTTCACCTGCACGCCAGAAGAGGGCACCAGATCTCATTATAGAAGGTTATAAGCTACCATGTGGTTGGTGGGACTGAGCTCAGAACCTCTGGAAGAGTAGACAGTGCTCTTAACCACTGAGCCGTCTCTCCCGCCCTTTTAAATTAATGTCTTACAAGAATCTTCTGATGTTCATTCAACTGTCCAATTCACAGGCTTTGTCCTTTCTCTCTTCCTTTGTCTCCTAGCCAGTTTGGTGTAATATAGATTTCCTTCCAGCTCACACACACCTCACGTTGCTCTCCAGCTTTTCCCTTCCATCCTGGCCTACTCTTTTGGTCTGGTAGGACATTTTCAGGATAGTCGCATGGTTTGTTATTTCTCATAAGTAATGTTGTATGCTTAGTTATTTTTTTTTATGGGTGTCAGTTCTTTCTCCCCAGCTACATTTTACGTTCCATATGTTTGTGTCTATCAAATATTATTCTGTCATCTATCTGTAGTGAGCAGGAAGTACAATTTTAAACATTCTAGGTATATCTCAGTAAAAATTTAGAGCTTTTTTCATTTATTTTATTTAGTGACTGTTGTTTATTACATGTTGTAGGAAATATAAAGATGGCCAAAATGTAGTTTCTTCTAAGAGAATCTACAGTCCACACAGAGGCAACTAAATGTGCTAGATGCTATGAAAAACCACACAGATTCAGTGGTGTGTGGTGGTTTGTGCCTGTAATTCCAGCACTCTAGAAGACCAGTGACGGAGAATTGCCATGAGTTTGAGTTACTACAGCCAGTTACGACAGTGTGAGATCCTGTTTAAAAACCCCAGAAACAGGGTGGATGAGATGGCTCAATATTTAAAGATACTTGCCACAGAAGTCTGGCAACCTGAGTTCAATCCTCAGAAATCTACGTAAAAATGTGAAAGGAGAGAATTAACTCTATAAAGTTGCCCTCTGACCTTCCATGTACTCACCATGGCCCTTACACACACACACACACACACACACACACACACACACTAACCAGTGAACAAGTCAGTTTGGTAAGTGGTTGTTCATGCATATAATCCTAGTACTCAGGAGATGGAGGCAGGGGGATCATCCTCAGCTACATAGCAAGTTTGAGTCTATCCTGGATTCAGGGCTATCATAAACAATAGCAGACAGATAAAACAAAATGCACATTGTATAGGAATTGAAGGATGGACACATTTGCCTTGGTGAGGAGCTGAGCAGGTTTAGGAAGGCAGGTAAGTGCAGATTTTCAGCAGGTAAAGCTGAAGACTTGGAAAAGACATTCTAAATGGGAGAACCCTTGAAACAGAGCCACGGAGGAAGCAAAGTCCTGAGGTGCTGTATAGGTCAGCTGTGTAAGATTCATGTGCATGTGACTGAGAGGTTGAACTTCTCCTTATTTCTTGATCAGTAATTTAATAGTGGTTCTCAAATGCTCCCATCAGAATCACCAAGTGGCTTATTAAACCACAGATAAGCTGAGCCTACCCAGGTATTGCTTCAATAGGTTTGAAGTCCTCATTTCTAACAAGTTCAGTTGGTACGATACTTCATGCTGTGAGCAGTGATGCATCTGATAATTGCCATGGAGATGCCTATTTTGTGTATAGGAACCCTCGATGTAATGCAGTGGTGGTGGTGCTGCCCTGGGCTTGTACATCTGGTTTTCCCATAGGCTGCAAATCAGGCTTTGTTATTCACAGCCCTTAGTTCAGTGCTGGAGCAGGAGTAATGAAAACAGTAAATACTGAACATACTTTCTTGGCACGCAGGTCTTTAAGTATCTGAACTAGAGGCACCTGGTGCTGGAAGCCCTTGAAAAATGAAGATTTAAAATCTCTATAACTCCTAGCCAGGTGTGGTGGTGAATGCTTTTAACCTCAGCACAGGGAGTTTAACCCCAGCACCAGCAAGACAGAGCAGGTGGATTTTTGTGAGTTCAAAACTAGCCTTACTCTCTCTGTATAGTACGTTCCAGGATACCCAGAGCTACATAGTAAGACCCTGTCAAACAAAACAAAACAGCAAAAACCCTCTAACTCCAAATAGGAAACAAAAATGAATATAGCAACAATTGGGAAACACTTTTCATAGGGTTTCTTTTCATTCTTAAAATTAGTTTGTTCAAGCTGGGTGGTGGTGGTGCACACCTTTAATCCCAGCACTCAGGAGGCAGAGGTAGGTGTATCTCTGAGTTCGAGGTCAGCCTGCTGGTCTACAGGGTGAGTTCCAGGACAACCGGACAAGGACAACCAGGGCTACACAGAGAAAGCCTGTCACTAACTAGCTAACTAACCAACTAACTATCTAATTAACTAACTAACTAACTAACTAACTAACTAACTAACTAACTAACTAA
>NW_026590062.1:12185511-12186960 GCF_907164565.1 Psammomys obesus | reverse complement strand
TAACTAACTAACTAACTAACTAACTAACTAACTAACTAACTAACTAACTAAATGTAAGTTCTCCAGAAGGCCCCTCCCCCAAATAATCCAAACAAATAAAACAATAACTTTCTGTGATTTTATTGCTTGTAGTAAAAGCTTTTGCCAATTCTATGTCCAGTTTGGAATTTGGAATAACTATTGTCTCTGTTCTCTTGATATGTTTCCTTTTTTCAGATTTAATCCAGAGACTAAGTTCTCTATAGAAACACCCATGTTTGTATGGATGATTGGGGAAAGATAGTGGCACCAGACAAGGGGAAAGCAGTCTGACCTTCCAAGAAAATGAGTATGCTAAAACCAAGTGGGCTAAAGGCCCCTACCAAGATCCTTAAGCCTGGAAGCACAGCCTTGAAGACACCTGCTGCTGGTAATGCTTTACTTTTTATTTTTATTTCATTTTGAGACAGGGTTTCTTTGTGTAGCCCTTTCTGATCTGAAACTCACTATGTAGACCAGGCTGGCCTCAAACTCAGAGGTTTCACTGCCTCCTGAGTGCTGGATTAAAAGTGTATGTCACCATGCATAGCTATTTTTCTTTTTAATACTTTATTTTTGTTTTATGTGCATTGGTCTTTTGTCTGCATGTCTGTCAGTGTGAGGGTGTCATATCTTGGAGTTACAGACGATTGTGAACTGCCATCTGGGTGCTGGGACTCGAACCCGGTCCTCTGGAAGAGCCGTCAGTAATCTTAATCACTGAGCCACTCTAGCCCACCGGGCTACTTTTTAGTTGCTTTAAAAAGCTTTTATTTATTATTTATGTATCTCTGTGTACATATGTGCATGTGCGTACAGTTGCCAGAAGAGGCCAGAACAGGGTCACGATCTAGAGCTGGATTACACGTGGTTGTGAGCCAACTGAAATGGTAGCTGGGATCTGAACTTAGGTCCCCTGAAGAGCAGCAATAGCTCTTAACCACTGAGCGATCATATGTTATCCTATATAAAGGCATCAATTTGAAGTTGGTTTTTAGTTTTTTGAAAACACAACTTTATAAAAGTTGATATTTGAAAAAGTTTTTATGAAGAAGCAGTTTAATATTTGGAATTCTTAAAAACCTTCATTTGTGCATATGTGCCTGTGTGCATGTGTTTGTGTGTGTGTCTGTGTGCACATATCCACCTTTGCATGCACTTCTGGAGGCCAGAGGTTGATGTTGGGTATCTACTTCAGTTGTTCTCCATCCAGTTTTCCAGACACAGAATCTGTAGCTCAACATTTAAGTGAGGCCAGCCAGTAAGCGCCAGGGATTTTTCTCTCTGCTCCATACTTGGCTTTTCACGCTGACGTGGAAATCTGAATTCAGGTCCTCCAGGCACTTTAATTACCGAGCCACACCCAGTCACCAGGTCTGAGATTCTTCCTTCCTTCCTTCCTTCCTTCCTTCCTTCCTTCCTTCCTTCCTT
>NW_026590062.1:12169633-12185501 GCF_907164565.1 Psammomys obesus | reverse complement strand
CTTCCTTCCTTCCTTCCTTCCTTCCTTCCTTCCTTCCTTCCTTCCTTCCTTCCTTCCTTCTTCCTTCCTTCTCTCTTCCTTCCTTCTTTCTTTCCTTTTTTTTTTTTTTCCTAGACAAGGTTTTTCTGTTCCCATTCTGTAAACCAAGCTGACCTTAAACTCAGAGATCTGCCTGCCTCTGCCTTCCATGTGCTAGGATTAAAGATATGCGCTACCACTACCCGGCCCCTAAAATTTTTGAGTCACATTTTTGGAGGTTGTCCATTCTTAATTTGGTTTAATGTAAGTAGTTAAAATAGTTGTCAAGTTAAGTCACTTGAGTTATTTGATCTTTATGATGTTAAGGTATTTCTTTGATTTTTTTTCTTTCTTAATTTTTCTAGATCTTTTTCCATGGAATTCCAACAAAACAAACACTAGTCTGGTCTAAAAGATTATGATTTTATAATTGAATGATTTATACTTGAATGGCTCTCAAAGCAATGAGAAAGACCTTTCCCAGACATTTTATGAGTGAGTGATTCAGTTCATTCAGGTTGCTCTAACAAAATATTTTAGGTTGGAAATTTATAAACAACAGAAATGTATTGCTGACAATTTTGGTCTTCTTCCAATTTTGCTTATATCTTCTTGTCAATTAGGTCTCAGGTCAGATGTCAGCTGTAGGATAGGGCCAGAGGCTTGTCTGTCTCTTCCACAGCACTCAAGCTGTCTGCTTTCTTGTCTTCCCAGTTCTCGTCTCTGACCTCTTTGAGGGCACAGACTGTACTGCCTTGCTGTGTTTCCTGGTATAGAACAATACCTGGCAGTAGTCCTAGAGATGCAGGAGCTCCCTAAACATGTAGAGGATGAAGAAATACACTGAGTCGTTTAATCCTCTTTCAGATGCCCTCAAAGAAAGATGACACAGCCTCCTTACAAGGGAAGAAATTAAATTCAGGGAGTTTGTGTCACATCCTGACATGATGATATGCCTTATAAATGGTAGTCTGGTTAGGAGTGTGCACTTTTCCAAATTACAGTCAGTATTTAATAAATCTTTATTGGATGACTGAATAGATAAGTTTTCAATGTAAATACACATTTCTCGAAGACTAACTACTATCTTTAAGATAGGCAAGAGTTGCACGCAAGTGCCTTGTTTTCCCAGGGCATTTGGCCAGTTGCTGTCTCTTTGATTTTGCCATGATTTCTACCTCTGCCATCAAAGGAGCAGGTTTTATATAACAGTGCTGCAGTAAAGATGGAGTAAAGATGGCAGGGGGCATCAGCCCGGAATCCTTTCATTCTTAAGCGTGACCACATGTCTCTGGTTAAGCGGTATGAGTTTTGTTAGCTTCACTCCTCAAATATAGTAATAAATGGGTCTTAGTGTATCTGACTATGTATTCTTGAACTTTTCAGAAAGGGAGTGGGGTAGAAATGAACTCAGAACTGCAATAAATGGCTGGGAAAGCACTATGTTTTGTTTTTTTTGTTTTTTGGTTTTTGCCTTGATGACTTCCAGTCTTAGTTGTAAATACAGAATAAGCCTCAGTCCCCAGTTCACAGAGTTTTGACAATGTTCTGCCTCCTTGCTTAAAAACAAACAAACAAAAACAAACAAACAAAAAAACTTGTCCAACAAGTCATGGTCTGTTCATATTCCTGTTATTTTTTATTTTTATGTTTAAAGCTTTGTTTATTATTTATGTGTGTGAGTGTCTTATCTGTGTGTATGTCTGTGCACCATGTATGTGCCTGTTGCTGGCTCAGGCCAGAGTAGATGTCAGATCCCCTGGAACTGACTTACAGATTGTGATCCACCATGTGGGTGCTAGGGATTGAACCTGGGTCCCCTGCAAGAGCAGCCAGTGCTCTTTTTTTTTTTTTTTTCTTAAGATTTATTTATTTATTATGTATACAATTTTATGTCTGCATGCCAGAAGAGGGCACTAGATCTCATTATAGATGGTTATGAGCTACCATGTGGTTGCTGGGAATTGAACTCAGGACCTCTGGAAGAGCAGCCAGTGCTCTTAACCATTGAGCCATCTCTCCAGCCCCAGCCAGTGCTCTTAACCACTGAGCCATCTCTCCACTCCTTTCTCTGTTTTTCTTTAAGTTAGAAGCTAGCTGCTTGAATATGACATTGGATATTTCCTGACTCCCCCTTTTGTTTTCAGCTGCTGCTCCAGTGGAAAAGACAATATCCAATGAAAAAGCCTCAGGCCCTCCATCGTCCGAGACCCAAGAGGAATTTGTGGATGACTTTCGAGTTGGAGAACGTGTTTGGGTGAATGGGAATAAGCCTGGATTTATCCAGTTTCTTGGGGAAACTCAATTTGCACCAGGCCAGTGGGCTGGGATTGTTTTAGATGAACCCATAGGAAAGAACGATGGTTCCGTGGCAGGAGTTCGGTATTTTCAGTGTGAACCTTTAAAGGGCATATTTACCCGACCTTCAAAGTTAACCAGGAAGGTGCAAGCAGAAGACGAAGCCAATGGCCTGCAGACAGCTTCTGTGAGAGCTGCTTCACCTCTGTCCACGGCTGCAGCCACAATGGTGTCCTCTTCTCCAGCCACCCCCTCAAATATCCCCCATAACCTTTCCCAGTCAACAGCAAAAGAAACCTCAACTACACCTCAAATCAGCAACCTTACAAAAACTGCCAGTGAGTCAATCTCCAACCTTTCAGAGGCTGGCTCCATCAAGAAAGGAGAGCGGGAGCTCAGGATCGGAGACAGGGTGTTGGTGAGTCAACATGCACTTGGCACTTTGGCCACTGGCCCTTCATTTCTGCATTTAACGCTTTCCTCCTCTTCCTCTTCTAATTATTCCTCCTCCTCTTCCTTCTCCTTTTTTTCTTTGAGAGAAGGTCTTTCTTTGTAGTCTAGGCTACAGCAATGCTGTACCCCATACTTCCCTCCAACATATTTGGCTAATATGCGAATTTGTTTTTTAAATATAAATCTTTGATTTAGAAATAAGAAGCATTTTGCCGGGTGGTGGTAGTGCACACCTTTATTCCCAGTACTTGGGAGGCACAGGCTGGCAGATTGCTGTGAGTCCAGCCTGGTCTACAAAGAGGGTCCAGGACAGCCAAGGCTACACAGAGAAACTCTGTCTCTGTGTGTGTGTGTATGAGAGAGAGAGAGAGAAAGAGAGAGAGAGACGGAGACAGAGAGAGAATTAGACTTAGAATCAGAAATGTTTGATTTAAAATTTTGATAGTTAAAAAAATTACCAGGCATGGTATTGCATGCCTATAATCTCAGTACTGGAGAGGCAGAGGTAGGAGGATTGAAAGTTTGAAGCCTGGCTATGCAACATAGCAAGATCCGTGTCTAAAATAAAAACCAAAGCTGAAACGTAAGTAAATAAATAAATGAGCAGGGGCAGGGATGCTGGGGAGATAGCTCAGCAGAACATTTGCCTTACAAGCGTGACTTGAGTTTGATCTCCAACACCCATGTAAAGAAGCTGAACTTGGAAGCACACATTGGCACACACTTAACCAGGGATGGGGAGGTGAAGATAGGGAGACTTCGGGCTCAAATGCTGGTTAATTTAGCCTAATCAGTAAGAACTGAGTCCCAGGGAGACATCCTGTTTCAAAAACTAGAATGTGTCACGTCAGTTTTTTTTTTTTTTTTTTTTTTTAAGATCATTTTCTATTTCTTCTTACAGCATCAGGCAACTCCTTGTTGGCGGACTTCCTAAAAATGGGATTTTATTATATATATGTTTATGTGCCATCAGTGAATATATAGTATTTTGTAGCTATACCATATTTTATCAATTTACTTAGGTTTTGTTTTATGTTTATAAGTGGTTTCTTGCATTTGTATATGCTCACCATGTGTATGCAGTGCCCACAGATGCCAAAAGAGGGTGCTGGATTTCTAGAACTGGAGTTGGAGATGGTTATGAGCCACCTTATGGGTACTGGGAATCCAACCTGGATCCTCTGGAAGAGCAGCCAGTGCTCTTAACTGCTGAGCCATCTCTTCAGCCCCTGATTTTTTTTTTTTATGACAAAATCTCATGTAGTCCAGGCAGGCCTGATTTTTTTGTGGTACCTGATGCTAGCCTAAATTGTTTTAGGGGTTTAAAAAATTTTTTTTTCCTTCTTCTTTTGGTGTTTTTGAGACAAGTTTTCACTACTTAGCTTTGGCCGGCCTCAGATCACTTACTTGGATCAAAGGCTTGTGCTTCTTCTTTGACCTAAATGCTTTATCTTCCTGCTTCTGCCTCTGTAATACTAGCATTACAGGCATCTACCACCACACCTGGCTAGTGTTAATTTAAATTTTTGGTGTTTCTTTTTGTTTTTGTTTTTTTAGATTAGGGGTTCTCTGTGTAGTCTTGGCTGTCCTGTAACTCACTCTGTAGATTATGCTGGACTCAAATTTACCAGAGTGCTGGGATTAAAGGCATGCACCACTACCACCTGGCTAAATTTTTGTTGAAGAAATTAATATAGTTTAAAATGAAAAAAATTGGGACTGGGCCTATGGCCCAGGGGTAGAACATGTGCCTAGCAACCAAGACCCTGGGAAACAATCCTTAGCATCACATAGTAATAATTAAATTTTTTTGAGCTGGAGGTCTTCTGTAGCCTAGATTGACTTCAAACTTGTTATGTGGTCAAGAATGACCTTGAACTCTTGACTTTCCTGCTTCCACCTACCAAGTGCTAAGATTATAGGTGAAAGCAAATAGGAAAAAATAATTAATGAAAGTTTTGTTGTTTTACATTTCTGTTATGTCAACAGTGTGTTAAGCTGAGTGTTGTGCTGCATGCCTGTAACCTCAGCACTTGTGTGCTGAGGCATGAAGATTGTGAGCTTGAGGCCAGCTTTGGCTATTCAGTGAGTTCAAGGACAGCCTCGGCTACATATTTCTCCAGCCTGGATCTTGGGTTATTGAACCTCCTACTTCCACTTCCAAATGCTGGGATTATAGTTGTGTACCACCATGCCAGCTTTTATGTTTGCTTTGATATTTGTAAGGAAGACTAGAGAGGGCCTGGCAAGATGGCTCAGCCGGTAGAGGCACTTGCCATCAATCATTGTTCCCTGGAACCCATGTAGCAGGTAAACTGAGTACTGCAAGCTATCCTCTGACTCCTACACACATATTTGAGCATGCACACATTCACAAAAGAAAATAAATATTAAATGAATGTGGATCCAGAAACTTTGCATTCCAAAGTTCATTAATTCATTATATATAAAGTTTCTTTTTCTTCGAGATAGAGTTTCACTGGCCAGTCCAGCCTGGTCTAGAACCCACTATGTAAACATGGCTGGTTTCACACTCATGTCAATCCTGCCTCAGCCTTTTGAATAAATTTTTATTTTTAAATCACAACATAAGAATATCCCCAAAGAAAAATGGGTGAAGTGCATATTGTGGCACATCGGTTCTGTTTTAACTTTTTGTTCATTTGTTTACATTTTTTAATGTGAGGTCTCATATATTCCAGGCAGCCCCTGAACTCTGTGTAGTTGGGGATGACCTTGAACTCCTTGTCCTCTTGCCTTTCTTTTCCAAATGCTTCGTAGTTTGTTTTCTGTTGATGTAACAGAAAACAGCATCAGCCCCTCCTGATGCTGAGGGGCTCTGGTGGCTGGGACATGTCTCAGAACATGACACTGACTTTTTTTCTGTTAAGGGCTTCAATCAATGTGAGGAACTCACAGAGGGGAACTCAGAGAAGCCAAACTTGCTTTATGACAACCTGTTTTCGTGGTGTCCAATCTTGTAGGGCTTAACCCAGAAAGATATCAGTACATTTATGAAGGCTACATTCCTCTCCCCTTAAACCACATTCTTTCCAGTAAGTCCCACTTCCCGACACTGTAGCACTGGAAACCAAGCCTCAATGTGAGGGTTTTGTTTTGTTTCTGAGACAGGGTCTCATGTATCCTGGATTGTTCTTAAACTCATTATGTAACCCAGGATAACTGTGAACTTCTAAGCCTCTTGTTTCTGCTTTCTGAGTACTGGGATTGCAGGTGTTGCCACTCCACCTGGTTTATGTGGCACTGGGGACCACAGGGATCTGTGTGTGCCAGACAAGCACTCTACCAACTGAGCTACACTCTAGCCTTCAGTGTGAGTTTTAGTGGGATGAGGCTATTTGGAACCACAGCAATGAACCAAAGAAATGAACCTAGATGTCAGCATTGACTGTCACTGGGTATGAAAAAAAAGTGTTTATTATTTTTATCTCAATGAAAAAAATTACATTTATTTATTTTATGGGTATGAATGTTTTGTCTGCATGTATATATGTGGACAGGGCGCTGATCCCCTTTTTCTTAATTTCTTTTTCAAAAACTTCATTGTAGGGGCTGGAGAGATGCTCAGTGTTTAAGAGCACTTCTTGCTTTTACAGAAGATCTGGTTTTGGTTCTCACATGGCAGCTCACAAGTGCTCCTAAACACTGAGCCTCAGTCAGGCCTAGTAGTGCAGATCTGTAATCTTGCTATTTATAAAGCCAAAACAAAGACGTTCAAAGCCTAGCCTGACGTGGTGGCACGCCTCTTTAGTCCTAGCACCTGGAAAGTACAGGCAGGTGAATCTCTGTGAGTTTGAGGCCATTATGGTCTACATGATGAGTTGGTGTGTTCCGGGCCAGTCAGGGCTACATAGTGAGACCCTGCCGAATAAAAAAGTTCAAGACCTGTCTGGCACAGACGGGCACTTTAGTGAGACCCTGTCTCAAAAAAGTGAAAAAAGGCTGGAGCTGGAGCTCAGTGGTAGTGCTTGTCCAGCATGCACAAGGCCCTGCATTCAGTCTTCCATACTCAGGTAGGAGAAGGACACAAAGCTCAGGCAAAAGGTGAGAAAATGGAAAGCATGTTCTGAAGAAGTGCTGTGGCAAGGAAAGTGAGTACAGGCAGATGTGATGCAGGTTGCTAAGCAGCAGTGATTGAAATGGATGGATTTGGACCATGACACAAATGTGTGTTCTCATGTATGCATAATGCTGATGGTATAATTTTGATGGTAGCTAATATTCATATGTATATGAAAATGGTTGGGAAAATATTTAAAAGGAATCTTAGCTTTTAGTACTTCATGTGAATAAAATTGTGAGGAATGGTATTTTTAACAGCTGTAAGGAGACAAAACCCTCACAGTGTGAAAAATCAGAAGATTCTATCATTTTTTAATCCGTTTTTGTGGTTTTATTGGGGTTTATCATGGGTAGGAGCTGTTACCTTAGGGCACCCCCCCCCCCAATCATGTCCATTTAAATCTTCCTGGGATGCTTTTTGGGACTTTTTCTTTTTCTTTGTGCTGCTCTTTGTGGAGCTAGCAACAGCTTCAGGTTCCTCCTTAGAAGAAAGTTGTTTTTTTTTCTTCTTAGGGACAGCTGGGAGATTCTATCATTTTAAAACACATAAATTTTCTTTTTTCTTTTTCCTTCTCCCGCCCCAAGATAAGGTTTCTCTGTGTAACCCTGGCTGTCCTAGAACTCACTCTCTAGACCAGGCTGGCCTGCAATTCAGAGATCCACCTGCTTCTGCCTTAAACCAGAATGACTTTGAACTAACAACTTTGAACTAAATCTCTTGTTTCCCCTTCCTGAGTGCTGGAATTAAAGGTGTGTATCACCATACCTGGTTAAAGTACTTAAATTTTCATTTGCTATACAATTAGTGAGCCTAAACCAAACATGTAGACTGTGTCTTTAATACACGTACACCACTGTGCTGAGACGAAGCACAAGAAAGTATCAAGAATACAGGAGTCACAGATGAGCTTTACTTCTCTTTGATGTTGCTGGGTTTTTATGGCATATTTATTTCCAACCAGGAAAATTGCTCTGAAGAGATCAATTATTTTAAAATTTTATCTTATTCATTATTATTGTTTATGTGTGCATTTGAGGGCACACAGTTTGTGAAATCAGCTCTTTTCTTCCACATTTAGGTGGGTTCCAGGGATTGCATACAGGTCCTCAGGCTTGCACCCTAGGGCAGCAAGTGCCTTTACCTAATGAACCATCTTGCTGGCCTATAAGCAGGTGTTTTGTTTTGTTTTTTTTTTTTTGTTTTTTTTTTTTTTGTTTTGTTTTTAAGGAAAGGACTATATTTGGTAAATATTTGAGGACATTATGTAGAATTATGTAGAATGCTTCATTGTTGGACTGTACCCGACATCAGGTCAGTTTGGCAGTGTGTCACTCAGATGAGTTGCCAGGGTGGCTTTAACTGGAGAAGAGCTCAGAAGAGAAAGCAAAGAAGCTGCTGATGGGACAATGGGCTGCACCAGCGTCATTTGTTGTGACCACAGTGGAATAATCTGTTGACTTCTCTTCAACTTAAATTTCACCTTTTATTCTTCTTCTAGGTTGGTGGTTCTAAGGCTGGAGTAGTCCGGTTTCTTGGAGAGACTGACTTTGCCAAGGGGGAATGGTGTGGTGTGGAATTAGATGAACCTTTGGGGAAGAACGATGGTGCTGTTGCTGGAACAAGGTTGGTTTGGAATTGTGGGATAGTGCATCTTCCTATGTGTGCTCCAGAAGATCTGACCAAGTATGTGTAATAAAGTGGAAACTGCTGTCTGAGGAGTTGTACTTTTTGTTTTGTGAGACCCTCTTACTTTTTGGAAGAGGCTGGCCTGGTACCATATATGTAACCCAGGCTGGCCTAGAACTTGTGGCAATCTTCCTGCCCAACTCAGTCTCCCAAGTATCAGGGTTAAGGATATGATCTACTGTGACTGAGTAGGAGCTGTACTTTTATTTTGTTTACTTATTTATTTATTGTTTTTTGAGGTACAGTCTATGTAGCCATGGCTGTTCTGGAACTTGCTATGTAGACTAGTGGCCTCTATCTCACAGAGATACATGCTTTTGCCTCTTAGTGCTGGGATTAAAGGTGTATACTACTACGCCTAGATTTTTTTTTCTTTCCTGAGACCTAGCTAGAAAATATTTTTTCTTTTCGTTTCCTTCCTTTTCCTTCCTTCCTTCCTTTCTTTCTTCTTCCTTCCTTCCTTCTTCCTTCCTTCCTTTCTTCTTTCTCTCTCTTTCTTTTCTTTTCTTTCTCCTTCCTTCCTTCCTCCTCCTCCCTTCTTTCTTTCTCTCTCTTTCTCTCTTTCTTTCATTTGCTTTCTTTCTTTCTTTCTTTCCTTCTTTCTTTCTTATTTTCTTTCTTTCTCTTTCTCTTTCTCTTTCTCTTTCTCTTTCTTTTTCTTTCTTTCTCCTTCCTTCCTCCCTTCCTCCCTTCCTTCTTTCCTTCTTTCTTTCTCTCTCTCTGTCTTTCTTTTCCTTCCTTCCTTCCTTCTTCCTTCCTTCTTCTTCCTTCTTCCTTCCTTCCTTTCTTCCTTTATTTTTCTTTCTTGCATGTGCTCATTTCTGCATGCCAGAGGACAACTTTGGGTGCCATCTTCAAGATTTCTCATTGGCCTGGAGTTTACCAGTTAGGGTCGCCTGGCTGACCATTGAGCACCACTCTGCTCAGCAAAGAGCATTTTTCCTTTTGGCTTTCCTTTTTTGAAAGTAGAGTGGGCCTTTGCAAGTTCCTGAGCATCAGGGACAGAGTCGGGTGAAAGAAATGTAAACTGTGTCTTCATGTCTGGTAAGATGTCCATCCTGTGCTAAGGGACTTTCAGGCGGGGTCTCTGTTATAAGAGTACTCCTATTCTGCCCTCGTAGTACAGAGGGGACTCAGACAGTGCAGATGGATGAGTAAGGATTTCCCGTATTTCTTTTGGTCTCACATAGCTCAAGCTGGCCTCAGAGAGTCAAGGCTGTTCCCAAACTCATGATACTCCTCATGTCTCAAGTGCTTGGATTTTAGGGTTTGGAGTCATGCTGGCTTAGAATGTTTTCTTTTTCAAATGTTTTGACACGCTGGGTGCAGCTACGGGAGATGGCACAGTGTTGTTATTGGTATATAGTCTGGTGATCATGACACGATCTAGTTAGCACAGACCTATAAACCATTTATACCCATATGGACTTTAATCCACCAAACATTCAGAGATAAAAATCTATTAGTAACACAATTGCGAAGCCATCAAGCCTCCTCACTTTTTTGTGTGTATCCTGTGTATCGAAAACCAGCCTCTCATGTGATGGCAAGCTTTTACCACTGAGCCACCTCTTCAGCCCCAGAGCCATTCTTTTCCTGTTACTGAAACACTATCACAATCTCTAGTGTCCTTAGATGACTGACATTTCTAGTTTACTTTGGTAGGTCTGCCAGAGTCAGGAACCTGTTTTATGTGTCTTGTTTGTCATGGCTTTAAGTGGGGGTCCCCATGTTGCTAAACTTCTGCTTACATTTATCACATAGTAGGACTACTTATGTTCTTACCTAATCTCATACGTTTTGAGTTGGAAGAATGTTTGGGTGTAGTTGTTACTTTTTGTAATTACTTTTTGTATTTGTTCCTCTTATTGTTCCTAAAGGTATTTTCAATGTCAGCCCAAATACGGATTGTTTGCTCCTGTCCACAAAGTGACAAAGATTGGATTTCCTTCTACTACACCAGCCAAAGCCAAAGCCGCTGCTGTGAGGCGAGTGATGGCCACCACGCCTGCCAGCCTGAAGCGCAGCCCTTCTGCCTCCTCCCTCAGCTCCATGAGCTCTGTGGCCTCCTCTGTGAGCAGCAAGCCCAGCCGAACAGGACTAGTAAGCCTCCTCTTCTTCTTCCTCAGGCACCAAATGACCACAGCCAGTGACCTGCTTTGCTTCTCTGTGCTCTGAGTATTAGCCATAGCTTGCTGTGCAAGTCCCTGGAGGCAGTTTTGAAAATGGAACTCCAGCAAGTACATGGGTTTTGAAATAAGATTTCTTAATGGCACTTTTATTTATAATAGCTGTAATGTATGCCAGTTCTTGAGACGTCTGTAGTAACTAACATTTATTCCTTGACATTACTTTGGACCAAATGACAGGGAAATTGGAGGGATCCCATTCGTCGTGGACATGTCTCTCTCTTTTTGATTTCTAACAATTTTAGGGACCAGTGTGTTTTGAGAGAACTTAATGCTTTATATTACCAGTGTAGTCTAGCGCACAGCTATGTGAGCCAGAGTAGGCTTTTGGAGCTTGAAGCTCTAGGAAGAGCCATGGCATGTTTTGTCTCTCTTCATCTCTTTTCTGGTCCCTTTCTCTCTTCTCTTTTTCTCACTTAGAGCATTGAAATGCAATTATCAGAGTAAAATGAACACCTTGTTCTTTTTGTTAAAATGTATATTATTCAGATTATTTTTATGTCATTCCCTGACTTTAACTTGGAAGTGAGGCAGATGCTGTTTACATCAGAAATATCAGCAAGTTTCTACCCGATCTGAACTCAGGACCTCAGGTTTTTGATGGTGAACTTGAGGCAATAGAAAGTTAGATGGTGACTCCAGCACTAGAGTTTTCAGTCCTTGATGTCATTAACCCTCTGCCCCATCACTGTCAGGGAGATGAAGGAGTGGGTGGTGAGATCTCGAAGTAGCTGTGATGTACCTCTGCCAGCCAGCGGCAGTTTCTTCCTTTCATGTGCGGGTGAAATATATACCTCTCAGACTGTTTCAGTTTGCATCTTCAACAGAACAACTAAAAATGATTCTCAGGAGAAGAAGGTCACAGGACCAATGGAATGGAGGCAAAGAACAAAGCCTTATCCCAAAAGGCTCAGCACATTCCAATATGGACATCTCCTCTGCTGTTCTAGGAATAGCTCCATGGCAATGTCCGCTTTGGAAGGCTTCTTTCCTTGAGTAACTTTTTCTGTTTTGTAAATTATGTCCATTTCTTTGGGGAATTCCAAGCTCTCTCTGCATCCTCCAGTTCCCCTTCCTAACATTTAGCAGACACATTCTGATTTCTCATAGCTCACCTTATTTATTGAAGAAAATTGTCAAAAGATAAGTCTCCTTGTCTTGTGAGACAGCTTTGTTTCTTGGTGTATTTATGTGGGGATAGCTATAGTTTCTAATAAAATGACTGTGAAAGAGTATAACGGGGATATAAAATAATATGATTTTAACTTATTTCTTAGAGTTGTATTTCTGTCCTAAGAAGATAGAAGTTGAAAAGTTAATATTTTTTGAGTATTCATTTGTATATATGTGCATCTGGGTGTGTGTCAGATACTTTGGAACTGGCGTTTGTGGGATACCTCGTTTCTTAGCTGAATGCTGGAATTGGAACTCTGGTCCTTGTGATTTCACAACAAGCACTCTTAGCCACTGAGCCATCTCTACAGTCCCCCTCAAAGAGTCAGTATTTGAAATTAATTCTTCAGTAGCTGTAGTGTCCTACCATTAAGGAATATGCTCCTGTTGGGCACTGTGCATCTTGTTGAACCTTGGACCTTCATCTCCTATGCTGCTCTGATTGGTGCTTAGTACTTGTTCTTTATCTTCACAGTTGCCATCACTCAGCTTTGCAGGTGTGGTGCTATTGAATGGAGTGGGTTACAGCCTAAGGATAAACCGAAGTGCCTGATCTAGTCATTCACATGCTGTGCAACAGCTTCCTCTTCAGTTCTTTGGGATTTTACACATTTTTCATTGTCCCTGTGAATTTTCAGGGGCCCTTGGGGCATACCTATGCACATGGTTTGGTGACGTCACATTTGTGCTTAGGAAGAGAGGTTAGTGAGAAGTTTAGGTTAACTATGCAGCGAGGATGGAAAGCTGGTCTAGTGCTGAAAAGAGAAATGGAATTTGCTCCCAATACGCTTAAATAATTCAAGAAATTCCACAAAACGAGCCAGAAAAGGCATTGTGGGTTTGATTGGATTCCTTTGCTCTGATAGTCATCAAATTGCTGGATTATTAATTAATGAAGATCCTTGGTGTCTGTTCCCTGAAATGAAGGCTCCATAGACTGATGGAGAGCACAGGTGACAAATGAAGCTTTGTTTGCAGAAGAAGCAAAGGCTGAGTTGGTCTAGAGCCAGCAACTGCTAAGTCAAGGCCATGGACAAACACTCTCCCAGCCTGCAGAGCCTGTGGGAACTTGCAGAGAGGAATGTGATTCACTTTGCCCAGTTGCCTGCTGCCACTTATGCAGGTTCATTTCCTCTGGGTTTTACATGACTTCAAGATGGAGATGTATGTGAAACAACAGAGATTAATAGATGACAAGACACATTCTTTCTCAGGGTCCCCCAGCCCTGGGCTCTGCCACTTCCTGTCCTTCTGTTTTCCTTTTTCCTTCCTGTCTCATTGTTGTCCTGTCTTCTTCTTCCCACTTATCATTTCTTTTTATCCATATATTTTTCTTTTCCTTTCTTTCCATCTTCTATATATGTGTGTGTATGTGTTTATGTCTGTGTGACTGTCTGTCTGACTGTCCTTGTCCAGACTTCTCTTAAGCCTTATAAATACCTGGTGATTGGGATTCAGGATATCAGATTCTGGCATGGTAGCACCCAGATTTTTTCTTTGCAAACAAAGATGAAAAAAAAAAATCCTTACAAGAACCTATTTCATCAGTTTAAAAGATGTGACTCAAAGGGTGATGTCTTCATTTCCTAGTGATGTTTGGAAGCTTTAAAAGCTCTATGGTTGGCCAGATGTCTTTACCAGAAGACAACCGTAGCTCAGGCTGAAGTAGTTTAAAGAACCTTGGGATGTTTTGTTTTGTTTTGAGACAGGGTCTTACTCTGTAGTCAGGCTGTCCTCAAGTTCATTGGCAGTCCCTCAGCCTCGGCCTTCAGAGTCCTGGCATTGCAGGTGTGAGCCACTATATGCAACTTCAGAGAAACTTTCAAAGTAGGTTTTGTGAAAACTGTCTAGATTCCTATAGGCCCTATTAGCTAAACTCAAAATACCAATATTTGAACTACACATTCATCTTCTAAACGTCTTCTGAAACTTGCTGTGAGCTTGTTTATCTATGTTTTTTTTTTTAATGAGGTTCTTGTTTTCTTGTGAGAACTTTGCCTAATATTTTGCAAATCCACAAGCTGAGGCAGTGCTTTTGCTTTGCTGAGGACATGCCTGCTGTGCATGCATTGCTCGCTCCTTTTATCCCTTATAGCATCATCGCCCTTCACTTCTCTGACTTTCCTTTGCAGTTGACTGAAACCTCCTCCCGCTACGCCCGCAAGATCTCGGGCACCACCGCCCTCCAGGAGGCCCTGAAGGAGAAACAGCAGCACATTGAACAGCTGCTGGCTGAGCGGGACCTGGAGCGGGCCGAGGTGGCCAAGGCCACCAGCCACGTGGGGGAGATAGAGCAGGAGCTAGCCCTGGCTCGAGATGGGCATGACCAGGTGAAGTCTGGTGTTGATCTTGTGGATGTGGTGGTTTCTAAATTGACTGATAAGGATAAAAAGAGTGCCTGGTGTTCGGAGCCATGGAGTTGGATTTGAACATGGGAAATGAGTGTTAGTTTCTTTTCTGAGCTTGTTGGAAAGTTGTGGTCTAGGTGCCAGTTTCCATCATCATAAAGTTTTGTTCTTCTCGATTTTACCGTAGTCATTTGGTCTTTCTGTCTGGACTTTGAGTCTGTCTGTATTGACTGCTCATTACTGGGACCTTAGTGATCACAGGTATTGCTTGTAGACTATTACTTCTTATGTTTCAGGACTGGAAAAGATGAGTCTTGTTTTCCTGTTGCCCTCTGTTGCTATATGATATAGGGGTTTTGTTTTTTTGTCATCTAGTTTCCAGGAAGGTTGCCAGGAATAATCTATTAAGATAAAAATCTATTAGAGTGTATCAAGAATGATGCCCACCAATCATGGTCACACTTAGCCAGACCTATTTTGGAGGTTTCCCTGGGCTACTCACTGCCATCCTTGCTTCCCTAGCATGTCCTGGAACTGGAGGCCAAGATGGACCAGCTGCGAACAATGGTAGAAGCTGCTGATAGGGAGAAAGTGGAGCTCCTCAACCAACTAGAAGAAGAGAAAAGGTGATCCTTGAGTGTGGTCTTTTCCTTCTCAATGATGTCTTAGCAAGAAATCTACTGTTAACAACTTTGTTGACGAAGCCAAAGGAATGACAGTTCGGTAGAAACCGAGCTCTGCTCTGTGAAGAGTCTGTGCTTTGATGTAGCTTTTCCAGGAAGCCTGGCATCATTTAGGCATGATTTGATTAACAGATACTTATTGCTACTGAATGCTTGTCCTAAGGATACCTTTAGCCAGCATTACTAAAGGAAATTCCAGACCAGTCTCACTTACCGAGCCTTATAAAGAACCTTATCCCTGTGAAAGTTGGTTTGCTTTACTTGGAAAGCAAAATTCTCACATGTAAAACAATTAGAGAATTATTCAGGTCAATACACAAACACACATTAAGTAATATTGGGCAGACACAGGGAAGTTTTGGCTCTTTGTTAAGAAAATTTCCTTCCTTCCTCCTTCCCTCCAAAGACTGAACCTACAACTTACCCCTGCTTGACAAACCTCTATAACAGCCAATACCCGAGTCCTCTTTCGGCTTTTATTTTAAAACAGTCTTACAAAGTAGTCTGGACTGGCTCTGAATTCATGATCCTCTTGCTTCAGCCTCTCAAATAGCTAGCATTGTAGGTCTGCGCCATTAGGCCGTAATCCACTGGATGAAGAAGGACTAAGCATAGGATGTTCTCACATCTAAAAAATAAACCTGCGAAGCTGTGGAGGACGGTATGTGCCCCCCATGTAAAGCTATGGAGGGTGGCATATGCCCATATTACAGTCTGCAGGAGGATATAGTTTCTGTAACACACACATACAAAGGAAGTAGAATTTATACACTTGTAATCTGAAGCCTATTTCTTTGGTAAGCAACTATTTTCCTTTAAGGCTGATCTTACCTTGATTGATTGATCCATTATGGTGTATGTACCCAAGGGAAAAAGATTTTCTTTATTTTCATTCATTCATTCATTCATTCATTCATTCATTCATTCATTCATTCA
>NW_026590062.1:12136450-12169623 GCF_907164565.1 Psammomys obesus | reverse complement strand
TCATTCATTCATTCATTCATTCATTCATTCATTCATTCATTCATTCACCTCATGCCTTCTAGAGTTGGTTCCTAGATAAAAGCTTTGGAATTTCTAAGTAATTACAGCAAGCTTTTATACACTAGTGCCCTATTAATGGGTGCCTTTGTTTTCTGTGTCTCTAAGGTGTTCGTTTGCATCAGCATCCTGAGTTTAGCAGGGTGCTGCTTGCTCATACTTTTGGCTGTGGGGTACGATATTCCTTAGTACTTTCCTCAGTGCTTTGTTTTGGTTTTATTCCACAGGAAGGTTGAGGACCTTCAGTTCCGAGTTGAAGAAGAATCAATTACCAAAGGCGATCTTGAGGTAAACCTTTCCAGCTCTCTAAAGCTGTTACAGATGCCAGCACTGAGAAATACAGGTTACATGTTGGGCCAGCTGGTTCTTGTCAGAACAGTCAGTCAAGAGGATGGTGGGCACCTTGCCCCTGGCCCACGTGGGTTATGCTGAGGTGATAGTTGGGTCCTTGAGCCTGTGACTGCGGTATCCTACTTCATGTGGCAAATTAAAGTGCTCGTAACTCTTCTCATGCTTCAAAATTAGAAGCCATGAATGGAATCTAATCAAGTCATAAATCTGGCAGTTGTCGTTAAGGCAGTCTTAAAGCGCCACTTGTTCCTCTGAGGTTGGAAATAGCATTCTAAAAGAACTTAATTTCAACATAATCGTACATAACAAAGCATTTTTGTTGTGGTTTGGCTTTGTTCTTTAGTGGAACAGAATAAACCCTTTATAACCCTATAAAAAGCAATGGTGTGTTCTCATAGTTTATTTGATTTTTTTGGTGCCAGGGATTAGATAGTTGCTTTTAAAAATCAGGAGCAATTTATGCCACTTCTATGGCATACTTAAAAGTCACTAATTGGCAATTGTTTAAAGAAAAGTAATAAAGATTCTAGATTTGTTTAAAAAAAAAAAGTCACTAATTTTCCTATAATGGTAGGTTTCTTATCTTCTTAACAATTACTCAATAGTTTTGAATTACATACTGCTATTAAATGGTTTTGCTGCCTTTAAGCCACTGCCACATATATGACAAAAATTATTAACTTCTCAAAATTTGAAGATTCTATAATATTTTTTATAGCATTTTAGTAAAAATTACACTTATCTGTGCAGTTTTTGGATTTGGGCAGAGCTAGAGACATGGTCTCACTAGCTGGCCTGAAACCCACAATGCAAATCAGGTTGGCCTCAGATTTGTAGTAATCTGCCTTTGCTTCCAAATTGATGAGATTACAGTCCTGTACCACCAGACCCAACAGATTATATATATATATATATATATATATATGTATATACATATATGTGTGTATGTATATATATTTACTTTATTTTATTTTGCCACCATCAGGATTTTGGAGTCTGTTGGCTTAAATTTCAGGAGTCCTTCCAAACCAGAACTCTGATTTCCTTGGAAATAAATATATTTTTATAATCAATAAAGAATAAAGGGAACATTTTCTGAGTTCTAATTTTATATGGTCTAGAATTTAATGGCTTATTAATAATTTAATAGAAAACTTCTTCACTCATTTCATATATAGTCACATTCTTTAGTTGACTTTTATGTTGTCATCCATAGTCAAACACCCCAAAGTCTCTTTAGAAATTTCATACCATCATCTAATTCATTAGAATTACCACCTCTGGAGTTCAGGAATTAAAATATTTACATTAGCAGTAGGCTAGTATAGTCTGTCTGATAAACTTACTTGAAATTAATCAAAGTTATATTGAAACCCTAACACAGATTGAAACTTTAGTTGAATCTCTTTTGTTGTTGTTTACTTTTTTTATTTTTTTACTGATAGCAAAAGAGCCAGATTTCTGAAGATCCTGAGAATGTAAGAGGGCACTTAACTGTGTGGATATTTCCCTTAACACAGATTGATTCCAGATTAAAATGCTTATTGATACACTTAAATACTAACTGCATAATCTGACCTGGGGACTTTTTCCTTAGTCCTTCTGTGCATGTGACTTTCAAAGCAAGTGCATTTGTGTCTTTAAGAAACTGTCTGTAATGACTAAGCTCTGTGGATTCATTTGCTTAACAATAGGTAAATACTGGTTTTTAAAGAATTTTTGCGAAAAAGGAAAGAAATTGTCTGAGCACACGGCCTCCTTCACCTCATTCATAATGTTTTGTAATGTTGGTAGACACCTGAAGGAAGCACACCTTAGATGAAGGGGTGTGGAGTACTGGGAGGCGCTTCCCAAGCAGGCTGACCTTCCCAGCCTAGTGTCTTCCCGTTGCTCTTGTGCATGCTCCCCCTGCTAGCCAGCCCAGCTTAGAAGAAACCCAAGCTTTCATTTATGGCTGTAGTATTTCCCCACTATCTGCAAGTAGAGGCCAGTATTCTTCCCTGAGTGTTCGGGGTATTTTAAGTTTGCTCTCACTGTGGGAGCTTCTGGCAGCGGTGCTGCTGGGTACAGGCCCTCTCACTGAGACTTAGTACCCGTTACGGATGGCCCAAGACTGCGCTGCCAGTGGAGAAGACCCCAAACCGTCTGCTTTGATTTACCGGCCCCAAGGAACAAAATCGAAACAGAGAATTCTTTTACTTCTTACCATCTGCAGGGCTGAGCTAGAGAACTCATTTTGACATTTTGATGAGGGATTCCATTTTGAGAAGCTACTGCAGTGATCTGGGTCTCTCTCTCCTCCAGGGTCAGTGTTCATGGCACCTTCCTCCTGCCTCTCTGGGCGCTTTTCACAAGGCCATTGCTTTCCTTCCAAGCCCCTGTCCCAGGCCTTTCCTCTTGGGATGTTTAGTCTCAGAAATCAGTAATTTTAAAGGGCTGCCCTGTTGAGTGCCACATTTTTACCACAGGCTGTGACATGGAGGTGGATCACTGGTTCCTTTGCTACTGACTGGTGAAAGCCCGCTGTGGGTAGAGGCCACAGCGTCCCCTTCTATAAGGGGACAGGCCATTGCTGAACTCGGCTGAAAGCTCTGAATGGGAGGAATAGTACATGGATGTTTTCTCTCTTCCTTTTTTAAAGACAGGGTCTCACTCTGTAGTCCAGGCTGACCTTGAATCTGTGGTGATCTTCCTGCCTCAGGCTGCTCAGTGCTAGAATTGCAAGTAAGAGCCTCCTCTCTTTTCCTTTTTTTTTTTTTTTCCTAAACAGGTTCTGGCTAACCTAGAACTTGCAATATGGCCTGGCCTCTACCTCTTGATCTTCTCGTCTCTGCTTCCTCAGGTGCTGGGACTATGTAGGCTTGCATCACCATGCCTGGCTGGATATTTGTTTTTTATCTGCACATAGTGAGTGACCTTTTGCCCAGAGGATGCCTAGCTCACAGTCAAAGGGAATGAATTTCTGAAGCTATAACACCAACTATGTAGATTTGGATTAAGTTATTTTCTTGTAAAAGGAGAGTACTAAACAGCTTCTATCTGTAGCGCATGTGGATGCAGGGGACTATCCAGACAATTATGTTTTGAAATTTATTTCATTATTTTACAGAATGTAGAGTGTAGGTGAAGAATGTAAAGGAAAAATGTCTTCTTCCTGAGTGTGGTGGTATACACCCTCAATACCAGGAGGTAGAGGCAGGTGGATCTCTGAGCTCTAGACCAGCCTACACTACATGGAGTTCCAGGCCAGCCAGGACCACATGATGAGACCCTCTCTTAAAAAATTGTTTTGTTTCCCTTTTTAATATCTTATGATGGTTGTTTATGCCTGGTTTATAAGCAAAGTGACCCCTTGAATACACTGAAGATACCAGGATACATGTTCATAATTTTGACTTTCTACTCAGGCTCTGTACCTACTTAGTGTCTCTTTGTTATGACCTCTACTGTAATTTTCTTACTGCCCATAATTATTCAAACTGATAGATATCTTAAATTAATTCTTGTATCGTCAGTCAGTTGTTCCAGTGACCAACTGGAAAGGAGAGATGATGGGGGAAACACTTTTAGACAAACACTTTTAGTTCTAGTGTCGCAAGATTCAGCCACACTTGAGTCTGTAAGGCAGAGAAAACCTCCTGGGTCCCCACCAGGCAACTGCATTTGTGGAAAGGAAGTCAGCAATTGTGAGGTTTCGAGGGGCCTGTTCATGCTAGGATCTCACCAGGTCTTTGAGCATGATTGCATTGTTATCCTTTCCTATCTTCTGATCTGGCAAAGAATAATTTCATTTTTGAAAAAAAACAAGTTCCTTATATCTGGAGTTTAGCTTTTCTCTTGCTCTGATCTCCTTAAGTGGCTTTTTCAGAGGAAGAGGCAGTGGTAGGTAATCTTTACTAAATATTGTCTTTGTAATCTCAAATCCTTCCATCTTCTCCAAAGTAGTTAAGCCTTTGAAAAATTCCAGCTGGGAGAAAATTAGAGCCCCTGCAGCCCTTGCTTTGCTGTAGAGAATCTCAGCCAGAGCCCATCCCGCTTCTGCAGATGCCACTGGCTTGGACACCTCAGCGCTGGCGTCTAGTCTTTTTTTTTTATATATAATATATATAAATCTTTTCTGAGGCAAGGTCTTACCCTATAGCCCAGGCCGTGAACTCACTATGTTAGCTTAGGCTAACCTCATACTCCCAGCAATCATCCTGCCTCTCCCTACAAAGCACTGAGACAGTAGGCCTAGGCCACCGTGCCCAGACTAGATTCTCCTTAAGATGACATGCCACTATCCACCACCACCCCCTTTTTTTTTTTATTAAAAATTGTTTGCCAGGCCCAACATCTCCTCTGAGGACCTGCTGGATGCCTGAAGATTTGTGGCATTGTCTTTCTCCATACATAGGAAAGTGATGATCTTTCTGAGGGTCAAACAACTTTTTGAAGTCCCTGAGCCAGTTACACACACATTAGTGTGAAGTAGCCACTGCGGGGGAGGGAAGATGATAGTTAGGGGAGTATTGACTACTCTAATTGGTGCTGATAAACTTCGCTTATCAAGATAACATATTTTTGGCTGCATGCATCTGAAACTTCATCTTGCCTCATGTGTTTTCCATTTTTTCTTTCTCAACAGACTAGCTCATGCCCTCTCTCCACCTCCACTCTTTTGTTCATAGTGTCCGTCCTCACTCCATCCTTCCCTTGCAGCTCCATCCTCTCTCCTTCTTTGTTACCCTTTATGTTCATCCTTTGGCAGAAAGTACTGGTGGCTCGGCCTGCATGCCGCTCTCTCTCCTCTTGTGCTGGCATGTCATGGTGGCACTGTTGTGTTCTTTTCCTCTTCCCTTTTACTAACAGACGCAGACCAAACTGGAGCATGCCCGCATTAAGGAGCTTGAACAGAGCCTGCTCTTTGAAAAGACCAAAGCTGACAAACTCCAGAGGGAGTTAGAAGACACTAGGGTAATGGTTTTCACTATTTAATGAAGCAGCTTCACAAGTGTGAATGGTGGACACATCGTGTGACATGCCTACTGTGGGCCTGAGCTTTGACCCAGTGGTTCAGCCTGAGTCTGGTCTCAGGACCGCTCAGGTATTCATGAGCACAGAGTGATGAATAGGTGTTTTTGTAAAGTATTTTGTCAAAAGTACAGGTATTCATGAGCACAGCATGATGAATAGGTGTTTTTTTGTCAAAAGTAAACTCATCCAAAATGAAGATGAGAAACCTTCTAACTATATAAACTCCATGGTTATCTACAACTGTATTTAAGGTTCTTTGCATTAGTACTTTGAAATACTCTTTTCCAGTTTCCACAAGCAGTCAATTGTCCTCTTGTTCTCATATCCCTAGTTACTGGGTTTTCTAAACAATTTATGCTATTTCCTGCCTTTGCCTGTGGCCTGTTGGGAAAAAGAAATGGAAACATTAGCTCTTTTTTAGTGAGAATTAAGGACTTGGACCCCAGTTATCTTTTTCTTTTCTTTTTCTTCCCCTGCCACCCCCACTTGATGGCTGAGCTTACTTACATCTCTTTTCTCTCTGTCACCCAGCTTAAAGTCTCAGTGATTTTGAGGGACAGATGTGTCGGGAAAAGAACGATTTCTTTTGGGGCCAGGCATCAGTCCTGTTTTAATTGCTTATGTATTAAAGCACCTACAACCTTGTCATGCCACACAGTCTAAGTGCTTTGTAAATATTATTCAGCTCTTTCATGATCCTTGGAAGTAGGCAGTATTACTCTCACCCTTTCTATTGACTTTTACAGAGCAAGGACACTCAGCACAAAGATACTAAAAATTTTGTTGATGTGTTTCATAGCTAATAGTAATTGTGGAGCCAGAATTGCCTTCCAAGTCCTTTGGCTCCAGAGTCTGTGTTTTTAACTATTATAGGATGCAATCTTTCTTTCTTTTTTAAATTTTTTTGTTTTTTCGAGACACGGTTTCTCTGTATAGCCTTGGCTGTCCTGGATTTGCTTTGTTGGCCAGCCTGGCCTCGAACTCATAGAGATCCGCCTGCCTTAGCCTCCCAAGTGCTGGGATTACAATACTGTACTACTGTGCCTGGCTAGGATGGAATCTTTCAATTTGTGTTAAAAGAAATAATCAGAACCACTAATATGTAAAAATATATATTCATATATGTACCTGTTAAATCATATTTGACTGTGATTGGCCTTAATTTTAAAAATCACTTTGTATCTATCTGATCAAATGTGTTACCGAGACCTTTTCTTTTTTTTTTTTTTTAATGCTGATTTCTTTTCTTTTTTTTAATAATTTATTTTTAATTTATTTTATGTGCATCAATGTAAAGGTGTCAGATCCCTTGGAACTGGAGTTACAGACAGTTGTGAGCTGCCATGTGGCTCAAATTGAACCCAGGTCCTTTGGAAGAGCAGACAGTGCTCTTAACCACTGAGCCATCTCTCTAGCCCCTGACCTTTTCTTTTTAATCAATAGTATTTGTAGAAATTTCTTTTGATGTGAAATCATTGATATAAAAATCTAGACAAATGAGTAATCTTCCTTTTATCAGTCATAAGTTTTTGTTTTTTTAATAAAGAAAAAGGGTACAAAGATAGCTCATTTGGTAAGGTGTTTGCCTTGCAAGCATGAGGACCTGAGGTTAGTCCTCAGAACTCACATAAAAAGAACTGGGTATGGTGGTTCCTACTTAAAACTCCAGCCCGGGGGAGGCAGAGACAAGTTTCCTGAAGCTTGCTGGCCAGCTAGCCGGTCTGGTTTGCTTGGCAGACTTTAAGCCACTTAGAGAACCCATTTCAAAAACCAAGGTATACAGAACCTAAGGAAAGACATTTAAGGTTGTCATTTGGCTTATGTATGCATTTGTGCACATAAACACAAACACACAGACATACAAACATATGCACAGGCAAGCATACACACAAATAAAATGATAGATAAATAGACAGATAGATAGATAAAGCTGGGCATAGTGGCTCATGCCTGTAATCCTAGCACTTGGAAGAGTGAGGTAGGAGAATTACCACAAGTTCAAGGCTAGCCCGGGCCAGATAGGTCCCAACCAGCTTCACTACAGAGTAAGACCCTGTCTGAAAAAAACAAAAGCAAAAAGAGAAGACAAAAGAAAATGGTATCAATTGGCCTCAGAAATAAAAGATTCCCAACATATATTTGGTAAGAAAAAAAAGTGAAGGAATGAGAAAAGAAAGTGATAATTTGTACCATTTCTTTTTAACTTGAGGGTCAAAGACTTGATCTGGGAAATACAAGGGACTCATGAGACAGAGTCCCACCCTGTGGTGTGACTTAAGTAAGGACATACACTTTTTTTTTCTTCTAAACTCTTCTCCTGTGTCTTAGTCTCGTCAGCAAACATATTCAATATTTTCTGGTTTTGCGCTGGATAATAAGGCATACATTTACAAATGGACTTATGCAGCCATTTTAAATTAGATTTTAAATTAGATTTTACAGCCTTCCATAACAAACAGTATCTTATTGGTCCTCACTCCTGGTTTGCCAAGTGTGAAAATAACCAGTGACCCGCTGAACTCTCATATCACCTGCAGTCTTCTTCAGGGAGCATTTTATAATCCCTCCTTAGCCTACAAATACAATCTATGCCCAGCTTGTGTGGCATTGTAGACATATGAGCAAGAATAAGAAACAGTTCCTTACTTTTCTGGCCATAAACCAGCGGGAGAATTGTGACTGAGGGCAGACTTTAAAATTTTAAATAGAAGTGTCAGAATGCCACACAGAGAAGCATCACCCTGTTATTTTCATCTGCTTTTCACTTGGCATTCTCTGAATTTGACACTTTCATTGTGACTAGAAACAGTCACCTATTGGATTTGATTTATTCATGCTATAACCTTATAGCAAGGGGTTCATTGATATTTTATATCTTAGTTGTAGGTAAGAAATCAATGGGGCTGGAGAGATGGCTGAAAGGTTAAGAGCACTGGCTGCTGTTCCAAAGGTCCTGAGTTCAATTCCCAGCACCTATGTGGTGGGTCACAACCATCTATAGTGAGATCTGGTGCCCTCTTCTGGCCTGCAGGCACACATGCAGGTAGAATACTGTATAAATAATAAATAAATCTTTTTTAAAAAAGAGAGAAATTAATGGATCCTCCCCTCCCTAGAGAACAGAATATAAATGAATTAACTGTGTTTAATCTGAAGCATCTATATAACCATAAAGTACCACAACTTTAGTCAGTTCCAGAACAGTCAGTGACTACTGTGGTGCAACTTTTGCTTTTTTCTTCTGGACATTTCTTTTACTGAGCATCACAACATGCTAGGGTGGACAAAAGAAGCAGAAGACACTTGTCTTGTGTTTTCTGTCCCTATAAAGGCAACATGAGCAGGAGTTGGAAATTAGGAAGAGTTTGGTTCTTAAAATCTGGTATTTTAAAACTATTTGTATTCCCTTCTACTTCCCAGATTAGTTAAATGATTTTTATGTCTGAGATACCACTTTGAATATGTGGAAGTATCAGTAGAAAAAATTTTTTATAAGACTTAAAGGAACAGCTTGAGAAAGTATTTTTCCCCTAACTGGGGGTTATTTATTTTTTAAAACTCCAGAGCTCAGAACAAAGTATGTGGATGTTGCAAGAGTCTGGCAGTGCAGATCTGCATCTTGTTTACGTCCACACTAGTGTTGAGAACCACTGGGTTAGGGAAACAAGATGCAAATATCAGAGTGCTGGCAGAGTTACAAAAGCCAGAAAAGGTCTTTGTGTGAGAGTCTAGTGTATAACTACAGGTGAGTGACCTTTTAATGTCATTTTTAAAAGCCAGTAAATTCTTCATTACCCAACTGAGGCTTTTTCTACAGACACTGCATCGCTCACTGAAACATGGGAAATTTTAGACCTTTTACACCACTAGCTATTAGAAGCAGAGTGTAAGCCACATATACAGAATCTTCATTTTCTGACACCCACGTGAACTTTTTAGTAAGTTACAGGTGAAATCAATTTGAATAATACATAAAAACCCAGTATATTGAAATCATTATTTCATCATATAATGACTATGAGAATCATTAAGATATTTTCTGTCTGTTCTCTGAGTCTGTGTCACAGCACATCTTGCTTCAGATGAGCCACACTTCAGTGCCAGGCCATCTATGGCTACTGGCTGCACGGTTAGGCTTTAATCACCAGCCTCAAGTGGAGCAGCAGCTTGAAGTGCTACTGGATGCAGTCTGAGTGAAGGAAGGCAGGGAATCTGACAAATGAGCATCGTTGTTTTCTGGGAGGCGGATTATTAAGCGCTTTGGAAGCTGCTGTCTGTGTTAACTTATTAGCAGTTAATGAGTACTTCCAGTTTAAGCTTCTTTAGAGAGAAACAGACACTGTTGGAGTGAGGCAAATTCAGCATCCATTTGAGATTCTGGAATGCTGTGAGTTTAATAAAGGTTTTAATTATACAGCAGAGCTTCCAGAATTCAGCTTAAGCCAATATTTCAGTGTGAGAGGCATTAACCACTACCGCAATAGCTTGACTTTGCTTGATCCTCAGTGTTTTGTAAATAAGGAAAATCATCAGCTATTTGTTATTTCAGTGCTCTCTGTCTTATGACTGCATTAATAGGTGGCTACAGTGTCAGAAAAGTCCCGAATAATGGAACTAGAAAAGGACCTAGCATTGAGAGTACAGGAAGTAGCTGAGCTCCGAAGAAGGCTAGAGTCCAGTAAACCTCCCGGGGATGTGGATATGTCTCTATCTCTTTTGCAAGAAATAAGTGCTTTGCAAGAAAAGCTAGAAGCCACACGTACTGACCACCAGAGTGAGATGGCATCTCTGAAGGACCACTTTGGAGCTCGGGAAGAGATGTTTCAGAAGGAGATCAAGACCCTGCATACTGCCACTGAAAAGCTTTCCAAAGAGAATGAGTCCTTGAGAAGCAAGCTTGACCATGCTAACAAGGAAAACTCAGATGTGATAGCTCTATGGAAATCCAAACTGGAGACTGCCATTGCATCCCACCAGCAGGCAATGGAGGAACTGAAGGTATCCTTTAGCAAAGGCATTGGAACAGACTCGGCCGAATTTGCTGAGTTAAAGACACAAATAGAGAGGCTGAGACTAGATTACCAGCACGAAATAGAAAATTTACAAAGTAAGCAGGACTCGGAACGGTCTGCTCACGCTAAAGAGATGGAGACCCTGAAGGCCAAGCTGATGAAAATCATTAAAGAAAAGGAGGACAGCCTGGAGGCCATCAAAGCAAGACTGGACAGTGCAGAAGACCAGCATCTCGTGGAAATGGAGGACACGTTAAACAAGTTGCAGGAGGCTGAAATAAAGGTAAAGGAGCTAGAGGTTCTGCAAGCCAAGTACAATGAGCAAACCAAGGTCATTGATAATTTTACATCAGAGCTCAAGGTTGTGGAAGAAAAGCTCTTGGATTTTGATGCACTTCAGAAAGCCAATTCCGAAGGTAAATTGGAAATTGAGACACTTAGACAACAGCTTGAAGGAGCTGAAAAGCAGATTAAAAATTTAGAGACCGAAAAGGACGCTGAAAGTAGCAAGGTTTGTATTGACATCTTCCATCTTTTTTTTCCCTCATTTTCCATTTGTTATTTTGCATTGTATGTTACTTTTAAGTTGAGGTCATTTATCTTCAAAATCCCTGATTTAATGTGAATTGTGTGGTACACTGACGTGAGTATGACAAAGTACTTCCTGAGTGTTTCAAGTATGCTTTCTTCTGAGGAGATCAAATAATGACCAGCCATGTGAATTTTAGTTTCTTATCAATTGGAAGCTTTATCTGCTGCCTTACCTCCTAGCCATTGTGTAACCTCCTATTTAAGCTTAGTCCTAGGCTGTACTCTCTGCTTAAAGTAGACCTGACTCCCTAAAACAGTGATGTTAAGGTAGATGGATGAGAGAGGGAGAGATTTACAATCTCAGGCTGGCCATGGTAGTACATGTTTATAATACTTAGAATGATGGTGCAGGAGGTTTGCCAGTTCAGTGCTAGGCCAACCTGGACCCTGTCCAAAAAACGAAACAAACAACCCCCCCAAAAAACAAAAAACAATCAACCAAAACAACAGCAACAACAACAAAAACATTATAAGTCCATTTCCTCCCTTTCTGCCCACATCACTCCCTTGCTATAGGGTTATATACAAAAGTAGAACGCAAGCTCTGGAGTGCTTTTTAACTACTCTAAGTTAGCATGCTTTGATAAGTAATGCTTACAGCAATGGGCAGGAGCCAGGGTCATTTGCATCATTATTGTAATTTTATGACAATGAAGAAATCATCTGTTTGAGGTAAGACACCATGACCAAAGCTACTTCCAGAGGAAAGAACTTACTCACGAGTTACAGTTCAGATGCTGTGACGGGAGCATGTAGTGGGCAGGCAGGCATGGTGCTGGAGCAGCAGTGGAGTTTGCATCTTTATACATAAGCATGGGTGGAGTGAGGGACTCTGGGAATAGTGTGGAATTTTGAAACCTCTAAGCCTGTTCCCAGTAATATACCACCTCCAACAAGGTCACTTCCCAATCCTTCCCAAACAGTTCCACTAACTGGAGATCAAGTATTCAAATATATGATCCTGTGGAGGATATTCTCATTCAAACCACTGTACCATTTAACTTTTGCTTTCTGGAAGTAGGGAGAAAATTGAGACTGAGTCTCACCATGTACCCGAAGCTGCCCTTAAATTCATGATCCTTCTGACTTTTCCTCTCAAGTGCTGGGGCTATTATATCCCTGTCCCTTGTAGGTTTTTTGTTTTTGTTTTTTAGAGACAGGATCTTACTTTGTAGCCCAGGTTGGCCTAGGATTGGTTTTGTAGCCTTCACTGGCCTGGAGTTCTCAGTGGTCCTTCTGCTTTGGTCTTGAGGCCCTGGGATTACAATAGGCATAGGCCTCTACTCTTCTGGCTGTTCCTTTTTGTGTATTTTGTTTGGGTAGATGGGGAGACTAGACAAGTGTGCTATTTGTCAAGGCTTAGAAAACTAAAGTGTTTACCAGCCACGTTTCCTGCTACCCAGCCCTGCTAAATGTCAGCTTCAGTTCTTCAAGACATTCTTTCCAGTCCTGCCACTAGTAGAGGTTCTGGTATTGGTAATAAATGATTTTTTTTTTTTTTTTTGTGGAAGAAGCTGCTCTATTGGTGAAGAAGAAAGAGTTGTGGTGGCTAAATGGGAAGAGTTGAAGACAGATAAATAGCAAAAGTCTGCTAAGTAACCATACTTGAAAATAAACTAGCCACAGGAAAATTCTTTCTAATCTCGTGTGGTTCTGAAATAACAATAAAAAAACAAGTTAGCAAGACGAGACTATGAAGCTATTAGTTGGGTCATCTTTCATGTAAGGATTTAATAAAAGCTGAGTTCTGATAGCTGTCTAATGGATCTTTAAAGTGACTCACATGTTGAAATATTTTAAGCATACAAACATACAGAATAGGGGGCTGGAGAAATGGCTCAGAACTTAAGAGGACAGTGTGCTCTTCCAAAGGTCCTGAGTTCAATTCCTAGCAACCACATAGTAGCTCACACCCATCTATAATTAGGTCCGGTGTCCTTTAATGGTGTGTAGGCATACATGGAGGCTGACCACTGTATAAATAATAAATAAATCTTTAAAAATATATAAAGCCGGGTGTGGTGGCATGCACCCATAATCCCAGTACTCAGGGAGGCAGAGGCAGGTGGATCTGTGTGAGTTTGAGGCCATCCTGGTCTACAAAGTGAATCCAGGACAGCCAAGGCTACACAGAGAAACTGTCTTGAAAAACCAAAACCAACCAAACAAAACAAACAAACAAACAAAAAATACACAGAATAACATAAACTACCATTATAATGCACCTATGGTAAGCACAAGCTCTACCACTGAAGTTGCATACCCAGCATTAATTTTTTTGTTTTTTTATTCTATGCTGAATGGGGTTTGTTTTTTCTCTCTCTCTCTCTCTCTCTCTCTCTCTCTCTCTCTCTCTCTCTGTCTGTCTCTCTCAAGATAGGATTTCTCTGTGTAACACTGGCTGTCCTGGATCTTGCTTTGTAAACTAGGCTGGCCTTGAACTCAGTTTACCTGCCCCTGCCTCCTGAGTGTTGGTATTAAAGGTGTGCACCACTGTGTCTAGCTGCTGCAAGTTTTTTAAAGCTCAGAAATAAACTTGATCAGGTAGCTCATTTAGGAAGTAAATACCAGTACTTCCTTCTTTTACTGTGTTGGTATTCAGATTTGGGTATAGAAAAATAGTGTATTTGACTTTTTAAAAACAGCCATTAGAGCCAGGTGGTGGTGGTGGTGAATGCCTTTAGTCCCAGCACTGAGGAGGCAGAGGCAGACAGATCTCTGAGTTTGAGGCCAGCCTGGTCTACAGAGCTAGTTCTGGGACAGCTAGGGCTACACAGAGAAACCCTGTGTTGAAAGGAAAAACAAAACCCAAAAACCAAAAAACATTAGAGGCTGCAGAGATGCTTAGCAGTTAAGCTTGCTTCCAGGGCATCTGATGCTCTCTTTTGGCAGGCTCAGGCACATACATGATACATATTAACCCACACAGGCAGACATATATTCACATATATAAAATTAATTTAACCTATTTTAGCTAGGTATTTGTCATACTTCTGAGTCTGAGGTGAGGCTGGTCTTCATAGAGAGTTCCAGAACAGCCAGGATTACACAGAGAAACTGTCTAAAAAAAGATAAGGCAATCATACCTAAAACTGATTGTTTGAAAAGTCACTGGCTTCTTAGAATTGAACAACAACAACAAAAACCAAACCGACCAAAAAAACAAACAAAAATACTCTTTCCACCATTGTTTTGTTGTGTTTCTCATCTTTTTTTTTCATTTTATTTTTTTTCCTTATCATTCCTTTTTGTTTCTTTTTTGTTCCATTTGCTTCTGTACCATGTAACTTGGTGTGTTAGGCTAATAGCATTACCAAAGAGCTGCAGGGAAAAGAGCGAATGCTCGCTAACCTGAAGGACACTTTGAGTGAAGTCAGTCAAGTGAAGGAGACTTTGGAGAAAGAACTTCAGACCCTGGTAAGTACCTGTCCGATGGGAGCCTGAACCTCAGCGATTCTGCCCTTTTTCTGTTTAAAAGAACATTCTCTACTAAAAAAAAAACAAAAAACAAAAACAAAAACAAAAAAACCTGCAGCTATTTCTCTGCTTCTTCAAAAATATGGATTTAAATTAAGTGTGTTAGCAGCTGATAAATGCCTTCAGGGGAACTGGATCAAATCAAACTAGCAGTAAAGGTAAGTGTTACTCTCTCTTTAAAAAAAAAAAAAAGTCTTTTTCTCTGGTGGAGCAGTGCTTGCAGTTATTGGCAGCTTAGTTTTACAAAACACAAAGACACACACATCCAGCACACACAACCAGCACACACAACCAGCACCATCCGGTCTCATTGGGTTTTTCCTGTGCCTGCCTTTAACATCTCCTTTGTGACTGTGGGCAGCAACTGTCCAGGTCTTTGGCGCCCTCTCTTGGTGAAGTGGTGTGCTAGCTAATTGAATTGCCACTGGGTTGTTGTCTGCATTAGAAAATTACATTTTCTTTTGTATGTTTTCTCTTAATTCCAAATTGTGTAATGGTGCAAGGCTTTAATCCCAGCACCCAGGAGGCGGAAACTGACAAGAGTCTGAGTTCCAGGCCAGTCTTTTCTATTTTAGCAAGATTCAGACCTATATTAGCAAGGCTACCTAGTGAAACCCTGTCTCAAAAACAAAACAAAACAACCAACCCCCCAAAATAAACAAAAACTTTCCCCACCTTTCTTTCCTCTTCCCTTGCTTCTTGTACCATAGTTTAACCTTACTGGAGGCTGTTAATATGAACGGTTGCCATGGTAGCCATGTAAGCTTGTGTAGAGCTTAGGTAGCTTCCCAGGAGCAGGCTCCCAGCTGTTCCGTGACTCCGTGATAGTGTGCTCCTTCATGGGTAAGCATTGTAAATGTCTGTGCTACAAATTTCTGTTTTTCTTTTGTGAAACAGTCTCACTCTGCAGCAGCTGATCTGAAACTCACTATGTAGCTCAGTCTTTCTTCAAACTCACAGCAGTCCTACTACCTCAGCCTCCTGACTGCTGGGATTACAGCCAAAAGCTCCAATTTCTACTTTAAAAAAGATTTTATTTTTAATTATGTGCATGCATGCATGTGCATTTATGAGTGGTTTGTGCACAGTAAATGCAATACGTGTGGAGGTCAGAAGAGGGCGTCAGATTCCCTGGCGTTGGTGTTCCAGGTGGCCGTGCTGGCCTCTAAACTTGGGTCCTCTGCAGACAGCAGGGAACACTAGCACTCTTGACCACTGAGCCATCTTTTTAGCCCCACATTTCTACTTAAAGAAAAAAAGGTATATTGTTTAACATACTGCTGTCCACATGTACTATGTAAATTTAAATTACCACATTTAGTACATTTGATTACTGTGTCGCACTTCAGATTGCGGTTCTGTTGTGCGGCCTGTTTCATAATATGTCAGCTACAGTTTTAGAAAAATGGCCTCAGAATCAATATTTTATGATTTTGTTGTTATTGATGTTTTGAGACAAGGGTCTCTTTTTATAGCTCTGGCTGTCCTAGAACTTAATTATGTGTGGGCCAGGCTGGCCTTGAACTCAAAGAGGATCCGCCTGCCTCTGTCCTCTGATTGCCTACTCTAAAGGCATGTGCCATCCCACCTGGCTATTTTGTGATTCTGACTCTTTTACGTAAATGTTTCAGGGCTGGTAGGTGTCTCAGTGGATAAAGATACAGGCCCTGAAGACTTGCGTTTGAGACCGAGGACCCTCATAGTGAAAGGAGAGAACTGGCTCCAACAAGCTGTCCTCTGACCTTCACATGTGCACCACGGCACGTGTGCCCACCCATGTACACACAGAAATACAGAAATGGGATCGGAGAGGCGGCTTGGTGATTAAGAGTAGTTGTAACTTTTAGAGGAGCAGGGTGCAGTTCCCAGCACCCGGGTCACAATTCACAGGAGCCTGTAACTCCAGTGCTAGAGGATTGGACACTCACCTCTGGCCTCCAAGGGCACCTGCACACACTTAACGCACACGCCTCTACACACACCTCCATAATTAAAAATAACATTTTTTTTTTGAGACAGGGTTTCTCTGTATAGTACTGGTTGTCCTAGAAGTTGTTCTAAAGCCAAAGTGCCCTTGAACCCAGAGATTCAGCTGTTTCTGCCTTTCCAGTACCAAGTTTAAAGGCTTGTGCCACCACACCTGGCATAACAAAAAAATCTTTAACAACTTAAGTGTTTTGCATACCACATTTGCTGCCTTCTCTTCTAAAATTCTAAGAGTTACTTTTTAAAGTTTGTCTTGTTTTAAAGAATATAAGGTAGTCTTCTACATGCTCTTGGGAGAACACATGCTGCCTGCAGCCAGGCTTTATGAACAACACAGATGGGTACCTTGTAGGCTTTGCTAGCTTATGGATCATGCGTTCATAGTTTAATAGTCTCTGTTAGAGATACTCATTCAAAAAAATCTCCGGGGGATGAGAGATGCTCAGTGGCTAAGAGCACTGGCTGCTCTTGCAGAGGCCCTGGGTTCTGTTCCCAGCACATACTCAGCAGCTCACAACTGTCTGTGCCTGTGGTTGCAGGGGGTCTGCATCCTCTTCTGGTTTCTGTGTGTACCAGGCATGAATGTAGTGTATAGGCATGTGTGCAGGCAAGGCACTCATTCACATAAATCTTTTAAAAGATCTGTTGTTAATGCTACTTAAAAATTTATTTCAGGAAAACCACAAGAGGTTTTGTTTTGTTTTGTTTTTAGTCTTATTTTGTTGTCATGTTTAGAACAGACCCTAAATGGTAGGTGGCAGATGGAGCGATTCTGCTTAAAGAGATCTGGGCACAGATATTAGACTTGAATTTAGTTCAGATTCTCTGCTTACCCTCAAAGGAAAAAAACAAAACCCAGAACTCTGCTTATTATCCAGGCAGATTTCTTTTCTTTTTCTTGTGCTTCTTTTTTTCTTGTATTGCGGATTCAACATGGAGTTTTGTCCTTGCTAGGCAAGAGCTCTACGACTGAGCTGCATCCCCAGCCCTCAGGCAGATTTCAGATGAGAAGGCAGCTCTTGGAGGGTTAGTCATGGCAAAGCATGTTCCTGCACTGCATGTAAATATGTTTCCTGGTCATACACTTAGATGTAGATATACATACATACACGCACATACAAACCCCACTCATGTATGTACATGATACACAGTTGACAGTCCATCGTTGCTCACATGTTTTAAGTGCATTAGTCTCAATGAAACAAGATACAAAAAATAAATAGTAATGTAACTAATAGACACTTTCAGTCTTTTTCACCTAAAATCCTTGTATAACGAATATCTGTCTCGTTTTCTTTAGAAAGAAAAGTTTGCCGATGCTTCAGAGGAGGCAGTTTCTGTTCAGAGAAGTATGCAAGGTATGTCTCACTGAAGTATGAGCATAAAGTTTTAGGGTATCGTTAGGGCGGTGAGGGCTGGCTTTGGGTGTGCATAATGTAGTCTTATGTCATAATTTTGCAAGTTGTACATTGCACAGAAAAAACTGCATTCCATGGTTTCCTGAAGCTTCAAACTTGTTATTTCTTTTTTTGACCTAAGTTTTGATCCATATTAAAATCTGCATAGTCCTATGAAAGAATGGTCTGATCTACACATTTGCTATTGGGTTTTGACTGAAGGAGGAAAGGAGAGATGCCTAGAAAAGGCCTAGACCTCCTAACGTACAAACCCGGTGAGGCAGCAGAACTGTATGCTTCCCTAGTCTCAGTGTGTGGTTGGCAGCGAGGCCTTAGGACCCCTATATCCTCAGAGCTCATGAGCATTTGCTTTGATTGGTTATAAGCCATCCTATTAAATGTGATATATATTATGCTTTTAACCTTGTCCTAATAGATACTGTAAATAAACTGCACCAAAAAGAGGAAGAGTTTAACATGTTATCTTCTGAACTGGAGAAGTTGAGAGAAAATCTAACAGGTAAGGTGATGTCTCCTGATGACTAGCCATACATACAGTAGGGGGCCTAGGATGAGAGTTCATGTATGTTACAGTAGCAGATCTGCTAGTCAGAGAGATACCGCATCATTTTGTGTGCAGCGTAACGCTTGCTTGAATCTGTAACCCCGAGCATTTCCTGTCTTCTCTCTTTTACCAAAAGTCAGAATCTACCACTGATGACACTGCTGTCCTTGTTCTGTGTGTTTCACACAGACACACATACAGCTGGCCACTTGTTCCCTGCCTCTACCCTGTTGTTTCTTCTCAACGCATGCCAGAGAGTCAGATCACGTGACTTCACTCATTAGAAGGTGTAGTCCTTGCCATCTCCAGGAGTTTGTCTCAGACTCTTCTTGTCCTCACCCACTGCACTACAGCCATATCAGCCGCCTTGATTTTATAGGTCATATCAGGCCACATTCCATTTGGGGTCCTTTGGCCTGCTTCCTGTTTCCTATCCTTTCTTCAGGTCTTTACGTAAATGTCAGTAATTCAAAGGGTTCCATATAGTATTTTACTCTTCCTCCTTTCAACATCTTTTCTCTACTTCCAGATTTCCTCCTAGCACTCACCTCTTTGCATTGTACTGTTTCTTTCTTTATCCTATTTATTATGTCTTTGCTGGAATGTGATTTCCATACAGGTAGAGATGGCTATCTGCAACTATCCCCAGGGTAAGGATGCATTCAATAAATTTTCTTGCTCTTAACACAACAGTGCTATTTCTTTTCTGTATATATTCAGACATGGAGGCAAAAGTTAGAGAGAAGGATGAAAGAGAAGAGCAGCTGGTAAAGGCAAAGGAAAAATTAGAAAATGACATTGCAGAAATAATGAAGATGTCAGGAGATAACTCTTCTCAGCTGACAAAGATGAATGATGAATTGCGTCTGAAGGAAAGGTATGTATGACTTCACTGGAGAGCCTGCCTATTGTGGAGTAGGTTCAGCAATAAGGTCTTGATAGGGGACCACAGCTCAGGGTTGCTGGATGGACATAATCCCAGCACTTGGGAGGCAGAGGCAGATGGATCTCTGTGAGTTTGAGACCAGTTTGGTCTACTAAGTGGGTTCCAAGTCAGCCAGGGCTACATAATGAGACCCTGTCTTAAGACAAAAACAAAACAAAACCACCAGGAAAACAAAAGGCTCACGGTTGTCCTGTTTTAAGGCTTCCTGGCTCTTCCTTTTTCTCTTTATGTTTCTGTTTTTTTAGTTTCCGTTTTGTTTTTTGTTTTTCCTTGTTTTCCCTCCTTTCAGGTGTGTGTGTGTGTGTGTGTGTGTGTGTGTGTGTGTGTGTGTGTGTGTATGTGTGTGTGTGTGTGTGTTTCTGGGGGATTAAAGTCAATTGGAGCTACACTCCAACTTTCTGTTCCTTTCTCCTGTGTAACATTTGTTGTTTTTTAATATTCCACCCTGGTTTTAAGTATCAGTCAGGCTTGTTCAACAAGTACTTTTACTGAGCCATCTCACTAGTCCTTGTTTGACCTAAAATGAGGTCTACTTTACTTAACTTGTCCAGAATGACAGAGTTAAGGAATATAGTAGAAATCATAGACTGTCCAGGGACTTGGGAAGACAAGACACTTGTTTAATAACTGCAGTAACTGATAAGTATTCTCTGCTGACAAAATGAGTCAAGTCAAGCCAAATTTAAAGTATAAAGGCAGGTTTATGAAGTTGCCATGCAGACAGGGAGACAGAGAAGAAGGGGAGGAAGAAAGGAAGAGTGTGTGCACACAAAAAGAGAGGAGAACCATGTTGTTGTACTTTTTAAAAAAGCTCTTTTATTTACATTTTTATATCTCGTTCTTCCTACTCCACCCCAATCCCTTCCAAGACCTCAACACCAGGTAGGAGAGAAAAAGGGTTAATGGGAGAGGGGGTACAGTTCTCTTTGCTGCTTCCTGCTGGATAGGGTCGTTGGGTTCCTTGGAGCCAGTTCAATCCTGGTTGCCGGAGATCTCCAACTTCTTGTCTCACTGCATCAACAGCAACAGGAACAACATGGGGGAAGCAGCAGCCTTGTTCTTTCTCAGAAACTCCACACTCTCTGTGCTCTGGCATTTATTCTATCTCTAGAGGCCTCGGAATTAAACTATCTGCAGCTAGCAAAGAGCTCCTCTCAGAGCCTGCACAAGGCAAATAGTTTGCTGCTGTGGACTGTCTGAATCAGGCCCACATCACACACCTGGAATTAAAATGAAACCACGTTTATAGCCACAACAGAACCAAAATGTCTGGATTATATAGGGAGGAGCCTCTGGGTAAGAGGAAGCCCAGCCCTTGGGCTGGAAAGTTCAGCATAGAGGTTTGGGTATGCCAGCCCTGCCCTCTAACAGGTAGGGGCTGAGGGATGCTGGGAGAAGCCAGAGGCCAGGCCTGCTTTGATATGTTAAATAGGTACCTCAGCTTCTGAAACCTTAAAGTAACATTTTTTACAGGACCTTAGAGATGTTTGTGACTTCCTTCATTGTGATGACAGGAAACAGTTACTGAGGACTTACTGTGTGCTGTGTACTGTGCTAACAGTTTATATAGGGTTTATTTTTCTATTTTAAAGAAAAAGAAGCTGAGGCACACTTGAGGTCTCACAACTGAGCCACTTGTGTTGATGCTCTTACATCTTTTACTAACTTAGATTTCTGTAGTACTAAAAGTTCTTTTATCTTAAGGTCTGCCAATAATAGTAAAGTCTATTATTCTTAGGTTATTTTTTGTTTGTTTTTTGATACAGGGTCTCATGTAGTCATGGCTGTCCTGGGTCTCAAAGAGATCTTGCCTCTGCCTCCTAAGTGTTGGGATTCAAGGTGTGTGTCACCACACCCAGCTGATTCTGAGGTTCTTGTTGGCCTCCCTCCCCTTCTCAGAGCAGTCAGGTAGAAATCAAATACTTAACAAACGTTTTGGAGAAGATTTTAGAAGCATTAGAATTTTACTTTGTAAAGTATTAATACCTGGGGCTGGAGAGATGGCTCAGTGGTTAAGAGCGCCGTCTGCTCTTCCAAAAGACCCAGGTTCAAGTCCCAGCACCCACATGGTAGCTCACAACTGTCTATAACTTCAGAGATCTGACATCTTTACACTAATGCACACAAAATAAAAGTAAATAAATTTTAAAAAGTATTAATACCTTTAAAATTACATCGATATCCAGCCTTTCACCCATACAAAACAGTTCAAGGCCACTGGTTATTGGTGACCTTGTGTTTTGCTGGCAGCTTCCCTAGCAACTTTGGTCCCCTTTGCTCTGAGGCATCTACATATGTAGCTGTATGCAGGGCCTCCAGAGGGCGCCACCTCTGAAGGTATTTAATTGATACAGCTAGCACTATCCCTGGGCTTCCTTCCTATGCTTGTTAATTCACCTGATGACCTTGATTCTAGACTAAGGTCCCATGCTTTCTCTTTCCACGGGGAGCTATGTGGTTCTCTTCCTTTTCCTGTGTTGTGTATATGCAGGTGCAAGACAAATTCCAAAGTTGTTCCTCAAGCACAATCCACCTCAATTTAACAAGGTCTCTCAGTGGCCTGGAAATCATTTTAAGTAGGCTAGGCTATCTGGCCTGAGAGCCCTAGGGACTGGCTTGTCTCTGCCTTCCTAGTGCTGGCATTATAGGCTTTTTATATAGGTTCTGATGATTGAACTCAGGTCCTTGAGCCTGCAAAGCTGAGCTGAGCTATCTCCATCTAGCTCTCTTTAAACAATTATTAATGGTAATTTTTGTGTTTTCTTCTCCCAACAGTCACATAAATGAGCTTTTTTTTTTCATCTTTTTCTTTTTTATTGATTTATTATTTATTATTTTATTACAGTTTATTCACTGTGTATCCTGGATGTAGGCCCCATACATCCACGAGCTTTTTGGTAACCTCGTCTGCTGAAAATTTGAAACACATTTTATTTAATATTTTTTCTTAAAATTTTTTCTAGATTAAAAACACCTTAATTTTTTTAGATTTGTTTATCTTAATTTTAATGTGTATGTGTTTTTCCTGCACATATTTAAATTCTCTATGTACATTCAGTGTTTGCAGATGTCAGAAGAGAGCATTAGAATCCCACAAACTGGAGTTATGAATGGTGTGAGCTACCCTGTGGTACTAAGAACCAAACCTTGGTCCTTTGCAAGAAGAGTCAGTACTCTTAACCCCTGAATCAGCTCCTTTGCCCTATCTGCCTGCCCGCCTGCCTGCCTATCTCTCTCCCTCTCTATCTGATTCGAGACAGGGTCTCTGTATTGCTCTGGCTTTCTTGGAATTGCTGTATAGACCATACCAACCTTGAACTCCCAGGAATCTACCTCCCTCTCTGTTTCCCAAGTGTTGGGATGATAGGTGTACACCACTACACCTGGTCCAATATATTTATCTTATATTTATTTATTCATCTATTAATATGAAGTAATAAATTCTTGCAGTTATAGTAGTTATTATTCTAAGTTATTCTTCAGGCAAGTTATTTTAAAATTTGTCTTGATTTCAGGTATTATTATACATAAATTTTGCAATCTCTGATCTAATTGTTATTTATAACATATATTTTAATATACCTCTTCAATTTAAAACATGAGAGATCTAGATGTGGAGACGGCTCCATAGATGAAGTGTTCGATGCACAAGCTTGAGAATTAGAGTTCAGATCCTCAAAATCTAGGTAATCCTAGAGTACCTACAGTGATGGTAGGTGGAGAAGGAGAATTTCCCAGCATGAAGCAGTAAAAAGAAACCCTCCTTCAAACATGGTGGAAAGTGAAGACTGGCACCCAAGGTTGTCATCTGACTGCTATGTGTGGTACTATGGTGTATACATGTTTGAACTCACATAGGAACACACACACACACAGAGTGACCATGCATGCAGACATATACATACTACATACACACATAGCATATGCACATGTATAAAGAACTATCTGACAATTTATATTGAAACTTATTCTAGATCTCTGGAAGAACTACAGCTAAAACTTACAAAGGCTAATGAAAATGCAAGTTTTCTGCAGAAAAGTATTGGGGAAGTAACTGTTAAAGCTGAACAGAGTCAACAGGAAGCAGCCAAAAAACATGAAGAAGAAAAGAAAGAATTGGAGGAAAAATTGTTGGAACTGGTAAGGAGAATGGAAGGGGACTGCTGACAGAGCTCGTGGGCAGTCACTGTGTGGCAGATGTCTTACCTCTCCCTTGGGCTCTGCAGGAAAAGAAGATGGAAACAAGTCACAACCAGTGTCAGGACCTGAAAGCCAAGTATGAAAAGGCCAGTTCTGAGACAAAAACAAAGCATGAGGAAATTCTGCAGAACCTACAGAAGATGCTGGTGGACACCGAGGAGAAACTGAAGGCTGCTCAGGAGGTGAACAGACGCCTAATGCAGGACGTGGAGGAACTGAAAACACAGGCTGAGAAAGCCAAAGTATGTTCTGGGTCAGAAATAGTGCGACTGGTTCTGTCTTAGCTAAGCTCTGTCGAGGGGCAGATGTGATGTGTTAGACTCTGCATGCATGGCGGAGTGGGAAATTGCATCTTTGTGGCTTTTGGTGTTCTATACAGCTGTTCATCCTTTAGGGGGAGGGTAATGGTCACAGGTCTCTCCCCCAAATGTGCTGGGTAGCCATTACCACCCACTGTGTTGCTTGTCCCTTGTGGTTGCAACCTCTTACTGTTGCTTGGGCTCTGTCTGCTTGAGGTAGATTCCTATTGGGAAAGCCGCTGCCTCTGATCTTGGCTGAGCCTGCTCCACCTTACACTAGGGTTAAGAGAGACAAATGTCAGCAAGGCAGGAGGCAGAGGCCCAGAGAAACAAGTGGGCATTGTGTCAGAACTGGAGGGAGCCTAGCTGATGAGCTGAGTCCTGTAGGTATAATTAGAACTCTGGAGAGGGCTTTAGTGTCTCCAGGAAGACTCTGTGAGCTTGCTGATAAGGAAGCTGGGCTCAGGTAAATCAAGAAAATACCTTATTAGTTGAAAATAGTTACAACTTGGTATATTGAATTTCAATTTTTGGTGTCAATATTGTATTTGCCCCCAATATGTTATTTTACTTTGGTAACTTAGTAAAGTTTACCCTTCCCACTACTATTTAACTTTTTTATTGTTCAAATTTTTTGCCCTAAATGTTTACTTTTAATGCATCAGAGAAAGATTTATGTACACGTTTACTAGAAAGAAATTATGAAAGAGAATTTGAAACTATTAAAAAGCTCTTGTTAAGGCTAGGGATCTGGCTTAGTTGTAGAGTATCCACCTACCCTGCCCTAATATCAAATCCCAGGACTGAAACAGAACAGCAACGCAAACCCCAAATGATATAATACATGTCAAGTGCAAGGGGGTGCAGTTCCTCCCTTTTACATGCTATCAGAGCATTCTCCTATGCCCTCTTTCCTCAAAAACACTGCCAGCTCCATTTGGGGGGGGGGGTATGATTCCCATGTTTGATGCTGCCTATGCTGCCCTTGTCTTGAAACCCTTCAGTTCTTTAGACTGCATTTCAGCATTCTTATGTGAAGCTGCACTGGCTTTGGTGGTTTTATATTAAAATCTTTTTGTTTCAGTACCAGGATTATTCCTCTTCCAAGTCTAGATATCTGACTTTAGTGAGTTACAGACTTTGGAGAATCTGATGAGACCTGATTCTGTCATTCCCAAGCAGCCAGCATGCTTATACATCACTTCAGGAGGCCACAGAGCCGGTTAGCCAGTGACCCAAAACTCTGCTGTCTATTCCAGTAGCCACTAGCTAGATGAGGCTATGTGAAGTTAAATTTTCACAGCTGCACATTCAGCTCTCTAGGTGGACTTGGTGCATTGCGAGAGCTGGGGGGCACATGTCTATTTGCTAATATCCATTCCATCACAGAAAATTCAGGGTGGTACCAATGCATTAATCTTATAAATTAATATGCTTAAAAGAACACTTCATAGGGTTGGAGAGATGGCTCAGTGGTTAAGAGCATTGTCTGATCTTCCTAAAGACCTGGATTCAGTTCCCAACACCCACATGGCAGCTCACAGCTGTCTGTAACTCCAGTTCCAAGGGATTTGACACCTTCATGCTAATGTACATAAAATAAGAATAAATAAATAAAGTAAAAAAAAAAAAAACCCACTTTATTGTAGCAAGCAAGGCCTAGAAATTAGTCTGCATTTGAGAAACATATATATGATCCCAGAACTGACACTCTTAGCCTATTGACTACCCTGCTGTTAAGTAAGGGCTTAAACACTGATAGACTTTCCCTTGCTATCCCTCCTATTAATTAGACTATAGCAGCCTATTAAAGTTATACCCACCTATCTTTGATTAATATATACTCACCTATTAAAATATACCCACCTATCTTTCTTTGTTTTGCCCCTGACATACTTTTGAAAAGTTTTTAAAAGTAATTTCATATATTATTTCAGAGAGAAACAGCTAATAGGCACTTTGCGCAGTTAATTTCGCTTTGTGCTCCCCCTTCATGAGCTGCTTCTCTAGTTCTTACCCTTTGTTATTCAGGTAGGTTTTATGAAGCTTATTGTGAAAAATTCTGAACTTTCATGGTTTAGGCCATGTTAAGTTATTTGGGCTTGCATTTGTCTGCTTGATTTCATTTTGTTCCCATTCTTTCCATCTTTTGTCCCTGTAGTCGCTAACTCATTTGTTAACATCAGCCAAAAAAGAGATTGAACTAATGTCAGAAGAGCTGAGGGGTCTGAAATCAGAGAAGCAGCTTCTTGTGCAGGAGGCAAATGCTTTAAAGTTAGAGAAAGGTTCACTCTTATCAAAGCTTATAGAAATGGAGACCAAGATAACTTTGCTTCAGGAAGACCAACAGAAACTGTGGTCAGTAAACGAAACGCTCCATTTAGAAAAGGAGAAAGTCTCAGAAGAAAAGCAGGTTGCTGAAAAACGCTATCAGCAGGAGCATCGGGATAAGGAGTCTCTGGTGGCTGAGAAAGAGAAACTGCTTAAGGAAATCAGTGTTGCCCAGGAAGAGCTCTTGAAGATGCAAATGGAGAATGATTCCCTGGAAGCCTCCAAGGTGAGCATGCAGGTGCTCATCGAGGAGCTCCGCTTCTGCAAGGACAAGCTGATGGCCATGTCAGAGAAGGCCCAGGCAGAGAAAGAGCGCCTGGAGGGCCAGGTTCAGAAGCTCACTGCTGAGAACATGGTCTTGGTCAAAGACAAGGATGACGTCATTCAGAAACTTCAGAGTGCTTATGAGGAGCTTGTGAAGGATCAGAAGGCCTTGGTCCAGGAGATCGAGGAGCTCACAACGGAAAAGAAGTCAGCCACAGAAAAGCAGATGAACCTCGACAATACCTGCATCACCCTAAAGGCAGAGCGGGAGAACCTTCTCCAGAGCAACAGAGACCTGCAGTTTGAGAAGGACACACTGCGCCAGGGCCAGGAGAAGCTGAGCGCCAGCCTGGAGGCCACCCTGCAGGTCAAACAGCTGCTCAGCATGGAGGCAGAGACGCTGCGCACGCAGCTGGACTGTTCGACCAAAGCGCTGAGGAAAGCAGAGTTGGACATGAGACAGCTCCAGACTACCAATGCAAGCCTCACAAAGCTCCTGGAAGAGATAAAGACCTGTCGGGCGATCACAGACTCGGAGTGTATCCAGCTTCTCCATGAGAAGGAGAGCTTGGCAGCCACTGAGAGGAAGCTCCTGGCAGAGAAAGAGGAACTGTTAAGTGAAAATAGAATCATCACTGAAAAGCTCAACAAGCACTCAGAAGAGGCCATGCATCTTGAGATAAGCCTAAATGAGAAGATCACATACTTAACTTCTGAGAAGGAGATGGCTTGCCAGAAAGTTGCTAGGCTTAAAAAGCAGCAGGATAGTCTCTTGAATGAAAAATCAGCACTAGAGATGCAAAATGGAGATCTCCTTGCTGAGAGGGAAAATTCTATCAAGACCATAGGCGATCTTAAAAGGAAGTATGACCAAGAGGCTGCAAACAGACGAATAGTTGTGCAGGAGAAGATGAAACTGCTTGGTAATATCGATGCTCTGAAGAAAGAGCTTCAGGAAAGAATGAAGGAAAACCAGGAGCTGACGAGCAGCAAGTGCGACCTCTCCTTGATGCTGAAAGAAGCTCAAAATGCCAAAAAGAATCTTGAAAAAGAGCACACCAGCATGATGCAGGCAAAGGAGGACTTGAACGCTGAGCTGAAGACTTGCTGCTGCGAGAAGAACATCTTGCTGAGGGATGGCTTGAACCTGCAGGAAGAGTGTCAGAAACTAAATGAGGAGATTCAGGAAATTCAGCAGACGTTAATCCTGGAGAAGGAGGCGAGGGCAAAGGAAAATGAAAGCTCTTTATACGAAAATAACAAGCTTCATGGGAGAATAGTGCTCCTAGAGGAGGAGATACAGGAGTTAAGGGTGTGTACTGAACAGCTCCAGACTGAGAATTTCACACTTGCCCAAGAGAAGACCAACTCAGAGCAAAAAGTGGTGGAAATCATTAAGGAAAAGGAACTCCTGAGTGCAGAGACAGCTCAGCTTGCTGCCAACATTGAGACCCTAAAAAGTGACTTTGCTGCCCTTTCCAAGTCTAAGTTGGAATTGCAAGAACTACACAGCTGCCTTACCAAGATCCTGGATGAGCTCCGGCTGAACCACGAGGTGGCTTTGACCGAGAGAGCTGAGGTGCTTCAGGACAAAAAGAACCTCCTGGCTGAGAAACGGGAGATGATGCTGAGAAATGAAGAGGTCCTGAAGGAGAAGGAGAAGCTAGAAGAAAGCTACTTCATTCTCCAGAAAGAGATTAGCCAGCTGGCCCAAACCAACAGCCACATGTCAGCCAATCTCCTAGAATCCCAAAGCGAAAACCGTACTTTGAGAAAAGACAAGAGCAAGCTTACCCTTAAAATTAGAGAGCTTGAGACCCTTCATTCGATCACGGTAAAGTGAGAGGTTCAAGTATTGAGCACCCAGACTCCTCACTAACTGTGCACTAACATTAGCGGCTTAGGTGATTTCTCTTCATTGTGACCTAGGGAAATCTACTTGATTAAGCCGTCTGTGTTTGTATGTCCAGCTTTTCATAACAACTGGAGAGGTTGATTCATTACTGAATGTCTAATTTTAGTAGTCTTCCCTCATTTCAAAAAACCCCTGAAAACTGTGAATAAAAAAGATTCTTTTTCTTTTTTTAATTTAAAGACAAGCTTTGTTATCTGTAAAAGGTAACTTTCTCAGAGGCTTCAGAGCAGTATTAGAATGTACATACACTGAAATACAGTCTATTTTATTCATTGTGTCTGTCCATTTGGAGGTGGAAGAGGCCACTGAAATCTCAGTGGCTGATAATAGAGCATATATAATATCAACTTCTCATGAAAATTATTAAACCCACCAAATGAAATTTTAATCAAATGTCTTAAAATAATTTTATGATTTTTGATATGCAGTAGCTAACAGTTTGTATTAATATATATATATCTTTTTTATTCACAGACACAGTTATATTCATTACTCAGTTTCTCTCATAGATTTTCCCATTCAGTATCTCTCATGAAACACTTGAGCCTTATGTTATAATCGCCCAAATAATTTATATTATATGAAAAATTCTTAGCTTAAATTGAGTGACTTCAAAAGCCCCAAATTGAAATAGCCAGAAAAGTATTCTATACTTAACTGGTTAATTTAAGAGCCATTCAGTTATATAGGATTGTTCTTCATCATCATCACCAAATAGTCTGTCAGATATAAGTTAGAAGGATAAGCACATGCTTGTCAGTGTAACTCGGAACTTGGATGTGGGTTTAGAGGGTTGAGAGAACTTGGAAATGGTTGAGTTGACTTCATGAAAAGTGCCATGGGAAGGGCCCATCTCTTTGTTGTCCTTCACAGTACAAGCCCTTCATGTCCTGGCTTGTTTGCTTTAGGGTTGGATTGATGAGTCTCATCCTCTGTGTGTGCTGCTTGGCCACCTAGACTCTGAGAGAACAGCCTCAGTAGGGCATTCTGAAAGTCCCTGATGGTGCCGAGAGAGTGCCCATTTCCTTTTCTCACTGTGTCTCCTTATGCTTAGGGTGCTCAGACTGCAGAAGATGCCATGCAGATCATGGAACAGATGACTAAAGAGAAGACAGAAACTCTGGCCTCCTTGGAGGACACCAAGCAAACAAATGCAAAACTACAGAATGAAGTAATAAAATTTAAATGTTTTTGTGTTTGTTCAAAGCTTACCAACTTCATGGGCTGTTTAGTTACTTAACTCAGGAGTATGTCTTTTTTACTTACTTTTAGTCACTTTTGATTCTTTTTTAGTCATTTAACTCAGGAGTATGTGAACAGGCTTGATCTGTGTTAGAGTGGAATGTACACCATGCCATGATAATGTTAAATAAAATCCATTTTGTACTTAGTAGCACTAAACTTTAAGGATTCAGAGTAACAGAGTAAACTATAAGCATGCCTATAGACCCAGTACTTGGGTGGTAGTAGCAGAAGGATTAGGAATTCAAAACTCGTCTTGGGTTACATGAGGTCCTGTCTAAACAAATGAACAACCCCAAAAATAAAGAGAGGGCCTTATATTGTGGGGTTCTTAGATAGCTACTTGGTGGCACTCTTTCCTTTTTATCCTATACATTTTCCCCTCAACCTTCTCCTAATTAGGGATACCAAATTCCATTTTCCTAGCCTTGATATAGGCATTTTCTTGGCCCACTTCAGTATTTACATCCTTTTGTGTCATCTTGAATGAGCCATTTCTGGAGCTGGGCCAAATTTGTGGCATCAAGTTATTTCTGTTCTATCTACAAGGAGCATTTCCCTTTGGACCTGATGCTCTGTTTCCATCTTCCCAGCTCACAAAAATCCTTCCTGAAAAGCTGCTATCTGAATAGCCAGTTATCTTATTGAAGTGGGATGTGAAGTTCTATATAGCTTCAGTCACAGGCAGGTAAAACATTCAGAACATAGTTCAAAGGAAGGGACTGCTCGGTAGAAAAGTTCCATGAAAACCAGGCCTCCTTGTGCAAGCCTAAAGACCTTCCAAAATGGACATTTTGAGGCAATCAGGGTAAGTAAAAACTTACAGAGAGTACACTCAGATTTTCAAGATTTTCCTAGAGAATGAGATCAGGCAGACTTCTGTCTTCCCTCAGCAGACCAGTTATGGACAGACTACAAGGTAGACAAGCTGTTTCTTGGGCCAACTGCAATGCTTTATTCCTTCATTCATAAATATTGGATGATAAAGGACATAACAAGGTGGTAATGTTAAAATTAGCATGGTGATTTCTAGATTCCTGGTTGATGGCATGTGACATGACAAAGTGAGACAGCTCTCTCCTCTAGTTATAAGAGACAAGGACATAAAGCCCAGATTGCTAGCCTGACCCCAGAATTGCACTTTGTATGGTGGATGGATCAGACAGGCTCCATCCATTCTAGGAACTCCAACCACTTGCCAAAAAGCTTCTGCTCAGTTACCTTCCATTCATGAAATGCCTGACTTTCTCACTAGAGAGCAGGCACTAGGAAGCCTGCAGGACAGTGGGTGGATGGAGTATGAGTAGCCTTCAGTTTCACTGCATGGCTTCTTCCTCTTCATAGAAATTGCAGATGGATAACAACCCCAACTCCCGTAATTGCACATGGTTGATTTAAATAAATAAGTTTTGTAATGAGAATTGCATAAGTTTAGAACTGACATTGGAAATATCTTTATTACTAGTCAGTGAGAGAAGGAAAGGGTTGTTTGGTTGTAAAGATTGATCCTTGATATTGTTGCTGTTGACAACATATTTCTTGCTTTTTAAAGATGGACAGTTTTCTCTCTCTTTCTTGAGACAGGGTTTCTCTGTGTCACCTTGGTTGTCCTGGACTCATTTTGTAGACCAGGCTGGCCTCAAGCTCAGAGAGATCCACTTGCCTATGCCTCCCCAAGTGCTAGAATTAAAAGGTGTGGACCACCACGCCCAGATAAGTGGACAGTTTTGAAGGGCAACCTCAGTGGCAAATACTGAGAACTATACAAAAGCTAACAAAGGCAGACATGGTGGTGCACACCGGTAATCCCAGTGTGTGGAGGGCGCCAAGCTAACCAACCAACCAAAAGCATGCACAACTAAAGAAGCTCCTGTCTTAATACGCCAGCAATTAGGCTTGACATTTGGTCAGGTACACAGGGAACAAAGACTGAATGAGGAGAAGATATGCAGTTTATGACTTGTCATCTGTAATCTCTTCTGCAGATGACTCCCCTGCCACTTCTATTACAAATGACTCATTTCATCTATTTTTAAGTACATGTTGTTGTGAACAATTTATCCAGCCATGTCACTGAAAAATGAAATAATTTCATCATTTTTTCTCCTCTTGGTCTTTAAGTTGGACACACTTAAAGAAAACAACTTGAAAAACATGGAAGAACTGAACAAATCAAAAGAACTTCTGAATGTAGAGAATCAAAAAATGGAAGAGTTCAAGAAAGAAATGTAAGTTTGTCTCCTTTGGGGAAAATTATTTAAGTTTTAAAAAGGAAAGCAATAGCTGAAAAATTATAAAGTAGTTGTCTTATCAGTCCCCCACAATGCATTTCCCAGAAGAAAATTCAGGAACCAACCGTTAGAATCCCAGCTAAGCCAAGGATCAAAGGGAAGTGTGCTAGCTGCTGAAGTAAGAAACACGGGGTTTAAACAAAGCTCTACAAATACATGTTAAACTTAAATTTGTGTGCTTGCATAACAGCTGGTCATACATGTAGAACTATAAAACATTTTTGTTAATAAATACTTCAGAATCTGGGTGTGTTGGTGCACATCATTAATCCCAGCACTCAGAAGCTGTGGCAGGTAGATCTCTGTAAATTCCTGGCCAGCCTGGTCTACCTATCAAGTTTTAGGACATGTATGGCTACATAAAGAGACTCTCCCCAAAACAACTAAATAAATAAGTCAAAATAAATCTTTCAAAACTTATCTATTTATTTATTTATATTTTATGTGTATTGGTGTCAGATCCCCTGGAGCTGGAGCCACAGATAGTTGTGAGCTACCATGTGGGTGCTGGGAATTGAACCCAGGTCCTCTGGAAGAACAGCCAATGCTCTTAACCACTGAGCCATCTCTCTAGTCCCCTTCAAAACTTAATAGAAAAAAAGAGTTATGGCACATACCTATAATCCCAAGTATTTGAGAATCTGAGACAGGATAATTGCTGTGAATTAGAGGGCAGTCTGGCCTACTGTTAAGTTCCAGGACAGCCTGGGTTATAGCTCCATTTATCAAGTGGAAAAAATGAGGACCTGAGTTGAAATCCCAAGTACTTACATAAAACACTGACTATGGTGTTACATATCTATAACTCCAGTCTTATGGGGAAGAGACAGAAGGCCCCTGGAGTTTGCTGAACATCTAGTATAACTGAAGTGGTGAGCTCCAGGTTCAGGAGAGACCCTGTCTCAAAACACACAGTGGAGGGAAGGGAGGTGAGGGTACGACTAGGAAGAGAAAAGGAAGGGGTCTGTGATCAGGCTGTAAAGTTAATAAATAAATAATGAAGAAAAAAGCATAAAGTGGAGAATGACTGAGGAAGACACCTAGTGTCCACCTCTAGCCTCCGCCCACATGGATACACACATTCATATACACACTTGTGCACACACATTCACACACATGAATAAGAGCACTCATATCAAACAAAGAAACTAACATTTTATATATTTTTTTAAAAGGATGCATTTATTTATTTATTTATTTATTTATTTATTTATTTATTTATTTATTTATTTA
>NW_026590062.1:12129999-12136440 GCF_907164565.1 Psammomys obesus | reverse complement strand
TTATTTATTTATTTATTTATTTATTTATTTATTTATTTATTTATTTAGTGTACATGAGTGCTCTGTCTTCATGAACACCAGAAGAGGGTATCAGATCCCATTAAAGATGGTTGCTGGGAATTGAACTCCGGACCTCTGGAAGAGCAGCAAGTGCTCTTAACCACTGAGCTGTCTCTCCAGACATTTTAGTATGTTTCGAGATGGTAGATTCAAGAACAGCTTAGCAGTTGTTGTTTTTTTCCTCCTAGGGTACAAGTAATTGTGCTACCTGGAGATGACTGTAGTTCTTTTGAGTCACCGGGCTCCCATTGCTATAGTACTACTCCTGAGGTCTCAGTACAATAGGTACTGGGGGTAGGAGCAGAGCCACAGTGGATCTAACCACTGTGTCTAGATTGCATTCTCGTCACAGTGATGACTGCATAGGACTAGTCCTTCAGTGAGTCTACCAGCTAACTGCTATGAATCGTCACTTAATCATGTCCTGTTACTCTTCCCAGTTTGTGTAGGATTAGTGTTATACCCATAAAGAGACAAACTGTGGTTCAATGCAGCTGTAGAGTACATGCTTAGCATGCATGAGTCATTGAGTCTCAGGTAGGAGTAGGGGTGAAAGGTTGTGTTTATAGCCGGATGTGCTGGTACATGCCTACAATCCCTGAAATCAGGAGATAGAAGCAGGAGGATTACTTTAAGTTCCAGGTCAGCTAGAGCCACATAGTGAGAACTGATCTCATCCCAGCCCCCTATTTGTCAGGGAAGCTATTGAGGAGGGGGAAGTGGGCCCTGGGCCAGAGCTACTTTAGATACTTTCTGCCCACCAGGCCTGAGGAACTTCCCTCTTCCTGTCACTGACAAGGCACCCCACGGCTAAATCTTAACTTTCATAGAGACTGGTGGAAGGAGGCATGGGGAGCTGGTGAAAAGTCCTGGCTTTTGACTCTGTCCTCTGCCCTAGTCTTGGCCACACTTCAAGGCAAGGACATCTGCTTTCAAAAGACTGTGTGATGGGAAGAGTACTTCTTGGGTTGTTTTGAATTTCTTAGTTGCATTCAAGTTAGAGAATGAACAGCTTTGTGTGTGTGTGTGTGTGTGTGTGTGTGTGTGTGTCTTCGTATGTGAGTGTATTTCTGAGTGTGTGTGTTTGTGAGTGTCTTCATGAGTGTGTGTGTCTCTGAGTATGTGTGTCTACGTGTGTCTTTGTGTGTATCTGAGTGTGTGTGTGTGTGTGGTTTGACAGGCACACAGCGATAGCTGTGTTTTCCAGAGCTGAGGTGTTTGTCCTTACCTGATAGAATTGTGATACCTAGAGAAGCAGAACCAGAGGAGCTGCGGTGTCCTGACAGAGCTCCCTTCGTGGCCACTGCTCTTAGAGCTGAAAATGAGCACTTGTGATGGAATATTCCTTAACTCTATGCTCCTTACTAGAGTTTAGAGTTGTTTCAAGAGAGCCCCTGATTTTGGTTAACCAGCTCCTAATTAGTGGGAGAGTGACAATGAAAAGTGGTTTTCAAGCTAGGCATGGTAGTGCGCACGCCTGGAATCCCAGACCTTAGGGAGGCTCCAGGCTCAGTGAGAGAACCAGTGTGGACTTCTGGTCTCACATACTTGCATGAATGTTCGTGTGCGTGTGCACGTATGTGCATGCGCGCGCGCGCGCGCGCACACACACACACACACACCCAACCTTGTTAAAAATTTTTGTTTGTTTCTTGTGGTATTTGAGATGGGATACAGCTCTATGGATTCATTCTCTTCTTCCACCTCCACTTGAGCTCTGGGGATTGAACTCAGAGTTATTAGGCTTATTTGGCAAGTGCTTTACCTGCTGAACCGTAGCGGCCATTTTTTAAATAACTTTGTTTTGTGTTCAAATTTTTTTTACTGCAGGTTATTTTTAGGGGGTGTTACTAAGCAAGTATTAGACCACTGAGCAATACCTCCAGCACACAGTATGCTCTGGTTTGTTTGTTTTGTGTTTGCTCTTGAGACAAGATCTCTTTCTCCAGCCCCGGCTGTCCTAGAACTTGGTATATAGACCAGGCTGGTCTTAAACTTGCAGGGATCCATCTGTCTCAGCCTCCTGAGTGCTGGGATTAAAGGCAACACTGTATGTTCTTTAAACCAGCATTTTCAAAAATCGTGTAAAACCGAAACTTTGTGTATATGCAATGAGAGAAAACATTTTTTAAAGAGGCAGAGGAGCGCAAACATCACGGGCCACGGTGGTGCATATACTTTTAGGAGGATGTCAAGCTCAAGGCCAGCTTTTGAAACACAGCAATAAACAAAAAAGTTTTTGTGAGGGCAGTGACAGTGTGAGAAACACTGTATTTAGTTTATTATGGTTTTATGGTAAGAAAATCTTCTGATTTGTCAAGGGTTAATATACTTTTGCCAGTCAATGAACTTGTGTTGTGATATGTGTGTGCATGTGTGTGTGTGTGTGTACGTGCGCGTGTTTGTATTCATACTAATCTGCTTTCCTGTTGCAGTGATAAATACCACAACCAAAAGCAACTTGGAGAGGAAAGAGTTTGTCGTGTAGGACACAGTGCATCATTGAGAAGCCAGCTTAGGGATCCAAGGCAGGGGCAGGAGCAGAGAGCCTTCAGTGACTTACAGCTCACGCTCGGGCTTATGCTTAGCTCCTTCTCATACAGCCCCGGTCCACCTGCTCAGGGATGGTGCTGCCCACAGTGGCCAGGTGCACCCCCACCAATCAATCAACAATTAACAAGTGCCCCACAGACATGCCCACAGGCCAGTCTGATGGAGGCAGTTCCTGAATTGAGCTCATTTCCCAGCCATATCTAGGTTTATGTCAAGTTGACAAAAACTCAGCTGATGACCTGTATATGTGAGTGGGTAGATGGGTTGACAGATCCACAATCAAATCATTTGATTGCTTTCTCAATTTTTCTGTCCTTACTAAATACACATCTCTGCAAACATTCTAATTTTGTGTGCTAAGAGAATTTTTGTATAGATTTAGTCCCCTAAATCTTCATGAGGTCATTACAGAGTATGTATTATAGGTAGGTGGAGAATTAAAAATCAAGAAAATTGAAGATGCCAAGCACTGCCACCTATTAGACAATTGAAAGTAAAAATAGATGTGTTCATGCATTGACAGATGGATTCATACCCAGATGACTGGATTCAGAATCCAGCCACGTATGACAGCTTGCTAAGTAGAGTTTACCAAGCATAGACCTATTTAAAATTGAAAATTGCATCAAAACCTTCTATAGCATAAAACTGGAATCTAGTGATTAAGTAAAAATATTTTGTTCAGCTATATGTAAGGGTTCAGAATGTATATTTGGATATTAATAATAAGAAAATGTATCTAATGAATATATCTACCTTATTTTTGTTGGCATTTATGATCCAGGTTAGCTGGCAATCTGTGTTATGTTTTTATTTGCTTCTTTTAATTAACAATTAGCATTATAGGAAGATTGCCATCAAATAACTGCTATTTGCTTAGGAAAAAATTCCTTTGGGCATTTCACTTCCCGTTGTCCTAAAAATACACTCAGATTCACAACAGCACCTGACTCTGATGGACACTGGTAAATGGGACCACTGGATTTTTATTTTGACAAGAGAAAAATAGATTTAAAAAAATCTATGCCTCTAGAACAAAGAGCTTTGGTAGCAAATTAAATCACTATCGCCATAGTGGGATTTAGTATAATTATCTAACAGAAATTTTCCTAAAGATGAAGGCTATACTGACCATGTCATTTGTCATCTATTTTACAGCAAAATTTGCTTTGGTATGGGGTGTGGGTGGTAATAAGGTAGAGGCAGTGTTTATTAGGTATTTTAAAATGTCATAATTGTAGGCAGCCAATGTCTTTGAGAGGTTAAAACATGTGAACACTCCTTCATACAGCTAATGCTGTCTCTTGTTGTTATAGATCTTATCAGGCACGTGACCCAGATCTATTTTCCTCAGTGCTGTGAAGCTGTTGTCTCCCACAGTTTCCTTGCTTGTCTTGTTTCTATGGTAACCCTGCACTCACTGTCCTTGCAGAGAAACCCTAAAGCAGGCAGCAGCTCAGAAGTCCCAGCAGCTTTCCGCACTGCAAGAAGAGAACATCAAACTTGCCAAGGAGCTAGGGAGAACACGGGACGAAGTCTCAAGTCATCAAAAGGTTAGTGGTCCTTCAGTGGGGAATTTTAAATCTGGGGTGCTATCTCTGCTGTTCTTACAGTGTTCCTGGAGGCTACTCAGATTTTGCTCTGTGTGGTTAGGTTGTTTCAAATGTGATGGCTCATTTACCTTTTTGCTTCCAGGGAGGCACACTGCTGTAGAACTTAGGATTGGAATGAACTGACAGCTCCACTAACATTCGTGCACACTAGCTGCACCAGACCTTACAAGCAGCTAGAAGAGGTCCTTACTGATAGTCTCCTAGCAGTGTGTTTAAATGAGAGGAATCAAACTATCTCCTCCCTACTACAGCTCTGATTCCAAAAATATTTCTCTTAAGAATTTTCTCCTCTTTCACTGAAATTGGTTTTCAGGATACGGATTCTAAGAATATGGTTTTAGTGTGGGGTTACCCGTTGATTTTGAAGAAAATTATGAGGCTCTTTAAATTAAAAAGCATTGCACTTTCCCAATAGACTTGTGAATGTATGTGTGTTTGTTTGTGTAATGTGGTTCTACCCGGAGTGCGTGACAGCCTACTTGCTGAGATGTGTGTTGCAGAGGTCTCCGACAGAACCCTTCAACACGGGAGCAGAACTGAGTATATAAGATGCCATGCTCTGCTCTGGATTCTTCTCTGACACCTGAGTTGAAATGTTGGTCACATCTGACCCCAGAGCACCTGTTGGAATTTTTAACCGTTTACGCCTGCTTTGCTCTGCAAAGGGAAAGATCTATGATCTGCTGCAAGCATTGGTTCTGTCTGGGCAAAGTATTTTGGAGTCATTGCACTTTGTTTTCAGCAAGATGGAGCAGTTTGTGGTGAAAGCACTGGTTTTTGTTGTTATTTTGTTGTTTTTTTTTTTTTTTTTTTTTTTGCTTTTTAGGGGTAGGGTATTACTGGTTGACCTAGAACTTACCATGTAGAGCAGGCTAGCTTCAAATTCAGAGCAATCCTCCTGTCTCCAACTCCCGAGTACTGGGAAAGTCACCATGTCCAGAGTTTATGTCAGACTTTACAATTTTTATTATAGCTTTCCCCACTTCCCTCATTTCATGAAGGAATCCTCCCACCTCCGAATGGTGCTGGCACACAAAGATAACAACAGCGATCTGTCCCCCTGCCATTTTGTGTGACAGCACTCTCACCCCATTTGTAGCAGAAGACTGAAGTACAAAGAAGGTAGTAATTTGTTCAGTGTCCTCTGGCAACAGTGTCACAATGTTTGTCTTCTTCTTGTTTGGGCTTGAGACTGGATTTGGAACGGAATCAAAGTGAGTTGACTTAAGAGGGTCACTGCATCCTCCTTTGATCAGCTTGTGAGAAATTTGAATTCATGAAAAATAGAAACCCCTTTGAACCGAGGAAGATTTTCCTTTCTGATGTAGCTAGACTGTCTATGGCATCTGGGATGTTGAGCCAGGGTGTCATAAAGATTGGAAGAGAAGGATTTGAGTTAACTGCTCCGTTTATCTCACTGGCTTTTATTTTTGTCTTTTTTTTCCCCCCATTTCTTTGACCGTCTGTGGTAGAGACCAGTGCCCTCATCTGTAGGATGAGCAGGGAGATTGCATTGTCCTCTTGTGCTGTCATCTCAACTAGACTGATTATATATTCATTGTGTCTTACTCAGAGCTGGAAGGGGCTAAGGAGACTTCCTGACTCTTGGCAGAGCTTTTCAAAGCTCTCTGTCTTAGCAGCTCTTCTTAGCTGTCTACTGCAAAGGCTTTGTGCTTAATGTTTTGAAAAGTCGTTCTGCTGGGTGTTAGAAAATAGCAGTTTCAGCTGTGAAAGCAACTTCCTCCTTTAGAGTAGAAGCTGGGGATGGTGACACGACCTATTATCTATCCCAGTACTTAGGAAATAGGAGCATGAGGATCAGGAGTTACAAGCCAGCCTTGGTTACACAGTGAGTTTGAGACCACCCGGGCTGCAATGGCAAGTTTGACGCTAGTGTGGGCTAATAGGAGAACTTGCCTAATTATGTCACTTTTAGATTGTTATTGTTTGCATTTTATTCAGGAAAGATAAGTAAACTAAAACATGATAGCTTTGGTGATGGACACTTTTTTCCCCCCCGGACAGGGTTTCTCTGTGTAGCCTTGGCTGTCCTGTACTTGTTGTACCAGGCTGGGCTTGAACACGCAGAGATCCGCCTGCCTCTGCCTCCCTGAGTGCTGGGATCACAGGTGTGTACCACCACACCCGCTATGGACTTTCTTTCTTTCTTTCTTTCTTTCTTTCTTTCTTTCTTTCTTTCTTTCTTTCTTTCTTT
>NW_026590062.1:12045418-12129989 GCF_907164565.1 Psammomys obesus | reverse complement strand
TTTCTTTCTTTCTTTCTTTCTTTCTTTCTTTCTTTCTTTCTTTCTTTTTCTTTCTTTCTTTCTTTCTCTTTCTTTCCTTCTTTCATTCTTTCTTTCTCTTTCTTTCCTTCCTTCTTTTTTTCTTTCTTCTCTCTCTCTCTCTTTCTCTCTTCCAAGTGGTGATTAAACCTAGGGCCTCAGGCATTCACTGTACCAACTGAGCTATATCCCCAGCCCTAATTATGGGGATTATTAAAACTGATACTAGCCAAGCAGTGGTTCTAAGCACTGGGAGACAGAGGCAGGTGGATCTCTGTGAGTTCAAGGCCAGCCTGATTTACACTTAAAATAACTTAGCTAGGTGTGGTTCCTCACCCCTATAATCCTAGTAATTCTAGTATTTGGGAAGCTCAAGCAGGAGGTTTACAAGTTTGAGGCCAGCCCATGTCACATGGTTTCAGGTCAGCTTGAATTACACAGCAAGACCCTGTTTCAATAATCTCTTCATCTACTCATGCATACATACATACATTCATATATATGTATATACATACATGTTTACAACCAACCTTATTTTGAAGATGAATTAACTTGTCTGACTGACTCTTACTGCATTATCTCTACAAACATATAGTGCTAATTATTTCTGTAATTTCTGTAAAATTTTGAATTTTTAATTCCTAGAAATAAGTGAAATTTTTAAAATTTATTTAATTTTATGTGCATTAGTATGAAGGTGTCAGATCCCTTGGAACTGGAGTTACAGACAGTTGTGAGCTACCATGTGGGTGCTGAGAGTTAAATCCAGGTCTTTTGGAAGAGCAGACAGTGTTCTTAACCACTGAGCCATCTCCTTAAGTGAACTTTTTAAAGATTTTTTACATTAGTCAAGCTATTGGTTGTCTCCATTAGAAATGTAATGTAAATGAACTAGGGCTATAGGTCAGTGATAGTGTTTGCCTGACAGTCCTAAGATCTTGTTTAGTCTCTAGTACCACAAAAAAAGCAAGACGGAAGCAGAGGAACTGTATGACAGGGCTACAGTGTTTGGTATAAATGCTATTTTTAAATAATGAACTTCAGTTGTATTACTGTATTGAGAGTTTCATTCTAAAATTAAAATAGCAAAGACTGCATTGACAGGGCTAGGTAAATCCTGATGCAGATTACTCTCTGGGCATTCACCGAGAAGTCTCGGCACTGCTTTTGTGGATTCCTAACCTTCCTCTGAGACTGAGACAGTCTTTCAGATGAGGATGCAGAGGCTCCTAAGTGGCAGCTAGCTGAAGAAGATGCACTGAAGTAGTGGCTGCGGCTCAGGACTGCCTTTCCCTGCTGCTCCCTTACTGAGGATGGAATCTCTTTACTTTACTTAGTGACCACTGTTTTAAAGACTTGAAGCAAAACAAAACAGAGCCAGAAATATGGGGTTGGGGTGGGAGCCAAACAGCACTGAACAAATTTGTAGGCTGGGGGTGCTGATCAATGGCAAAGCACACATCTCAAATGCAGAGACTGGGTTCAAGCCCAGGACCATGGTGTGTGTGTGTGTTGGGAGTGCACTGTGTACTCTGTTGGTATTTTTTTTTCTGTTTCAAATGTTTATTTGCTTATAAATCCCGAAATAGCCCAAAATATGTCTGCATGCCAAAGTTCTCACTGGAGCTACTGGGAAGGAAGCTCTACTTCCTCTGGGAAGCCTCCTTTATTTGAGGACTATTCACTTCCTGCTTGTCCTTTTCACATTCCCAGGATGAATCATTGTCAGAATTTTTAAACCAAGTTCTCAAGAGGCTTCAAAATAAGGCTGTTTTAAGCTAGAGGAACCCTTGCCTCCCTCTGACAGTGGTTTTTGTAGAACATTTCCTTTTTATTGTCTTAAAAAAAAAAAGCAGTGAAAATGAAGCGGGTACAGTGGTGCCTGCTTATGATTGCAGTATTAGGGAGGTAGAGGCAGGAGAATTAGAAGCTCAAGGTCATCTTCCAATATATAGTGAGTTTAAAGCCAACCTGGGCTACATTAAACCCTGTCTATAAAACTGGAAGTGGGTAGGGAGAAAATGATGGAAGAAGATAGTAATGAACAGGACCTGACTGATATGGGTATGGAGTGGTGCTGAAGGCTGCCTCTCCTTGTCCTGTTTGATGTGCCTGCCCATGGTGCCACAAGTGTCATGTTCAGGAGGTGTGAAAAGAGGAATCCTAACAACTGGAAAGATCCTATGCTTACTTACAAACCTCTAGAAAGAAGCTGGCCTGGTCAAAGTAGGGTTCCCACCCCTGTCTGCAGCTTGTGTTGCCAGTGCTATTAGATAGTTTTCCCCAACTAAAATTCTTACATTAAAAAAAAAAAAATAAGGGTGAAAGATATGGCTCAGCAGTTTAGAGCACTTGTTGCTCTTGCACTGGTTCAGTTCCCAGTGCCTACATAGTGGTTCACAACTATCCATAGCTCCAGTTCCAAAGGATCCGATGCCGCCTTCTAACCTCTGTGGGCACCAGGCGCGAGTGGGGTGCATAGAAATACATGCAGACAAAACACTCGTATATAAATCTTAAATTAAAAAACACATTCATTTATTATTTATGTGTGTGGATTCACCCATGTCATAGTGTCCATGTAGAGGTCAAATGACAATTTGAGGGAGTTAGTAACTATCTCCTATCATTAGTTATCAGGCTTGGTTGCAATTGCCTTTACCCACTGAGCCATCTTCCTATCCCTGAAGTTCTTTCTTTAAGATTTATTTATTTATTTGTACAGCATTCTTCCTGCATGTGTAGATGCACACCAGAAGAGGGTACCAGATCTCACTATAGATAGCTATGAGCCAACATGTAGTTGTGGGAATAGAACTCAGGACCTTTGGAAGAATGGCTAGTGCTCTTAACCTCCAGCTCCTAAAGTTCTTTCTTAAGTCTTCCTTTTGGTGTGGGATTTTTTCATTTCAAGTGAGAAGAGGGGCAACAGTCAGAATCAGTTAGGATTGTGAGTAGCCAAAGTGTTAATCAGGCATTAGTATGCAAAAAAGTACATTATCTTTTAAGCTTTTAAAATTGTTGTTAGTAGTATGCACACAAAATATTGTTTTGCGCTCATGTGTTTGTGTGTAGGATATGTGTGTGTGGCTGCAGGCATACATTCCATCCAGATGGAGACCAGAGGACAACTCTGTGGTTGATTCTTTCCTTGTACCTTTATGAGAACTCTGAGGATGAAACCCAGGTTGCCAGGCTTGCTCAGAAAGCCCCTTCTTCCTCTGAGCCATCCCACCAGCCTGCATTGTCTTTTAAAAGGGAATATGTTAGGTAGAACCAAGTGATATTACTTTGTTTAGCAATCTGACAGGAGACATGACTCGAAAGTTAGGACTGTTAGGGCAATGACATGGACTATTTATACTCACAGCAAGTTTTCTGCCTGATGACCTGAGTGATTTCTTGTTGTTCCATGCTGGCTTGTATGTGTGGGTATGTGAAAATGCATGTTTGTATGCCAGTTTCTGTTTAAGTACTGTAAGTGTGCAATACAATAACATTTACTTTATAGTACCCATTTTGTGCAACCACTACCTCTGCCCAGTTCCAAAACAGTTTTAAAACTTTAAAGAAAAACTCCATGCCCATGTTAAGCAGTAATTTCTAACTCCCTTTTCCTATCCCCTGGAAACCACCGTTCTAAGAATTTGTCTATTCTGGACAACATTACACATCACTGGAGCCAAATACTACATAGCCTCTTTATTTAACATTTTCAGGAGTAGGGTTATTATTTTTCATTGCTGAATTTTATTCCCCCTGGTAAACAAGTATTGATGTTTATTTGTCTATTTTTGCTGGATGGGATGCTATATGCATTCTCTCTCCATTCATTTAAAACCCTGTTCCTTGAGGTCTGCAAGCCCTGCTTCTAGATACCACATTGGATAGATCTAAATTATTGTCCACACTTAGACCCTAACTTCTCTCTTCCTTTACTTCTAAACTTAAAGATAATGGTCGGGGGCAAATGAAATGGCTAAGTGGGTGAAGACATTTGCCAGGAAACCAGATCACCCGAGTTTAACCCAAGAACCCGAGAGCCCACATTTTCCTCTTTGACGCGTTCCTGCTAAAGTGGTTGTTTTCTCCTCTATCCTTTCACAAAGGCAGCTGCTTTTGAGTCTTTTTTTCTACCTTTCCCACTTGATGAAAATCTCCTTGTTGTGGGCCCAACATAATGTTGCTGCTCCGTTTTCAAGTGAGCCGTACCTGCTTTGCTTCACACCTCTCTGTGCCTCTCAGCTGTGTCTCTTTCCACAAGGACCATGGAAAGGTAGAGATTATTGGTGGCGACAGGTGAAAATACGTGGGTGCTAACGACTTTTGTTTCCAGTAAGGAGCCCACACTGTTTTACAGATTTGGGTTGTTTGTTTTTTGTTTTGTTTTATTTTGTTTTGCTTTTTAACAGATTTACAGATTCTGGTTTGGGGCCACTCCACTCCCTACTTTGTAGCCCAGGCTGGCCATAAACTCACTCTGTAGATGAGGATGCCTGGATTCTTGATCTTCTTGTCTCAGCTGCGGCCTAAGTTCTGGGGTTACATACACCACCAAATGTACAAAGCATTATTTTCTTTTCATAGAGAACTCTAAAAATAACCATGTGAGTTCTACAATACAAGTAGGCACCTCAGGCGGTCATTGTTGAGATAGATGCCTTATTTATAGTTGAAGATGTCTGTTCAATCATTTCCAAACCTGTCATGTATTCTGAACAAAAAAATGTTTAAATATATACAATATTGTGAGTTTTTCAATAGAAGTAAACACCTGGCAGCCACTTTTGAAATGGATGTCTGCTTTATCATTTCCAAACCTCACATGTATCCCATCTTATAAAGACAGCAGGTATACTGAGCTGTCACCATGGAAACAGCAGCTTTTCCCTAGGGTTGTTTGCAAAACTAGGCTATGGCTTGCTTTTGGAAACTGAATGAGGAGTCAATGGGTCAATAACTATTTTGTGAAGTTACGTATGTACAAAGAGAATGTACAGAAACTGGGGTTGACATTGATCGATCCATGAAAATTTGCCTGCCTTTTAAATAGGCCTACATTTACAGACACGGATTAGAAAAAGAAAGCCATTTTTAGCCTGTTATGTATTATTTTGTAACAATAACGAACAGCAGCCATTAGAATTTTAATCTAGGCGCAGAACACTAGAAAGTAGGGCTTTTGGGAGCTGGATCACAGACTCTTCAGTGTCTAATGATACAAATGGGCACTTTGAGTATGAGTGGCTGTCCCTGCTGCTCCTGTTTTGAGACAGGGTCCCATGTAGCAAAGGCTGGCCTCAAACTCTCTAATGTAGCTGAGGCCAGCCTTGAACTCTTAATCTTCCCGCTTCCAACTCCCAGTCTGGTAACAGTTGTATGCCACTGTACCAGCTAAAACTGAGGCTTCCTGAACTGTCTCCACTCATGACCTCTTTTTGCCTGACAAATATTTTTATAGCCCCCAGGTACATAAGCATATAAAGTAAGTGTACCAACTAAACATTTTACTAATAACCATAAATTTATTTTAAAACAGTTTTTCAAGGAACATGAGATTTTGCCATTTATTGAAGATGGAAGAAAACGTGTATACTAATGAGATAGGTTGCTATTTACTTTTACATAAAAGATTAAATCTTGGCTGAATATTTGATACCACAGAATGTCGAATATCTTCAACACTTTTCAAAGTTGATCAATATTTTGGTTGTACCTTTACTGTGAGCCCTTGTATTGTGGGTAATTAATATTTATTATTGATTAATCTTTTAGTTAATCAGCGGTTATTCCTAAACCAGCTGTATACCCAAATCACCACAAAGAGACTAGATGTATTTAGTTAACCTAGGGCACAATGCTGGGCAATAGTTACTCCATCCTAAACCTCCAAGCCCACATAGTTTACTACCATACAGATTTTACCCGTTATACTTGCTTTTAGTCATACCCTAGGTCCAGTTCATCTCTCCACATGGTTCTAAGTCCTCTCCTCCCCATCTCTGCTCTCCTCCTGCTACTTGCTTCCTTCTCCTCCCCTTTGGACCAGGATGTAGCACCCTATTCTATCCATTACTTAGTATCGGGGCTGATTGTTTTATTGACAATACAGAGAACAAATGGTGGCAAATTCATACAACCTTGGGACAGATGATGCTTAGAATAAGCATCACAATGCAATGTCTGGATTGAAACCAGATAATGGGGTAGAGAAATAAGCATTTAAATGAACAAGGATACATTCCACAAGAATATTATACCAACAGTTCTCCCTTTAAGTCCAGTAAAAGGCTCCTTTTCTTTCAATACAATAATAATAAAAATTATGAAAACTATTAGGTAAGATTTACATGTGCAATGTTCAGTTTACATGCATTTGGCAACTTAGGAGAAAGTATTTGATTATCTCTCCTATCTTGACAAGTTTAGAGTTCTATACCTAAATTATCTTTTATCCTTACTGGTATTACCTAAATGAAAACATTTTCTTAAATTCTAAACAACTTAAGCTTAATTGTGGAGCTGTAACTGTTTGGTCTTCAACCTCGTCAGAGACTTGATAAGGAATAAAATTAGTTATTAGAGTAAATAGGAAATGCATGTTAGCAGCTTGAAAGAAAAAATTGACAGAGACAGTTTGCTGCCTGAACAGTCACCCAAAACTTTCTATAACATTGGAGCATCATCTTCAGCCTTCTGGCTCAGAATATTTGACAGACATAATATGAAGCAGGAGCTGTTTAGGACTTGCTTACCGTAACTGTCTTGGCAGAGTTCGGGCGGTCACCTTGTCCTGCATTTAAGCTTGCCCATTTTTGGCAGAATTCTGTCTGTTGTGAAACAAGGGCATTTTCTTTTTACCCGGCTGGTTTATTTGCCACATTAGAAGCCATCTCCATATGGAGGTTCTTTGATGCTCATCATCATCTTTGAGGTAGGCAGGGTGCTGCCAGGAGATGATCTATCTCATTGTCAAAGAATCTTTAAAATAATAAAGACATTTTTAAATGCCATATTCTGTAGTTCTCTGAAGTTTTTGAAAACTTACCTATCTTTATGTAATCAATCTGTCAACAAAATCATATCTATCTGTTAAACTCTAGGATGTATACTCCTATGATAAATTAGACTAGTGTGTGACATGACTACAAGTTGTTTAATTAGCAATTAACTTGTATTACCTAATACCCTAAACAGTTGGTAATAGCAGTTTAAAAGTATAGGAAGTAACTTTGAATTTGTATCAATATACTAAAATTTACCAGTGTATTAAAGTCGACTTATTTTTGCATCAATATACAAAATCCTATAACAAAATTAAAATTAACCTTATTTGAGAATAACAAATAAAACCTTAAGTTGAGTAGATTCAATAATCTACCTTTTATCTTATTATTCCTATAAGATGTCCCTGTATTCCCCTCTTTCTTTTTAACCCCTTTACTTATCTAAGAAAGATAGAGAAAAGAAAAAGGAAAAAGAAAAAAGAGAGGAATCCCTGAGTCTAATCTTGTTTTCTCTCTGAATAAGACCATTAATAATTTAAAAACATCTTCCAATGACAATAAACATTCATAGCCATAGAAAACAACCAAAAACCTACCGAACCCCCCTTAAGGAAAATTGGATACCGTTCTCATGGATTTCTTCTAGCTGACATTTTGGACATGCAGAAATTTTGTTAGGGGGCCCAAAGAAAATTGGGGGAAAAATGGTTAATTAAGCAATATCATTTGTGGTCCAGTCCTTGAATGTTGAGAAATTTCAGGCTTAATAGAAGTGCTGTTTGGAACAGTCTAAAATGCTGGACCAATTGAAATTAGTAGCTTTATTCAAAGCTCTCTTGGGAGCAGGCTTTGATGAGAGACAGCAATTGAGCAGTTGAAGCAGGAACAAGCAGAATGCTGGAACATGCAAGATGCTGGAGCAGATGTGTCAATGACTTAGCATGTTGGAAGGAAGATGATTGTCAGGTTTGATCACCAGGTCTCTGGTGTCCAGTCCTTTTGTTCTGCAAACATATAATTTCTCACAAGCATTGTACAGTCCTAAAATTATAAATGTATGAGATGTGCAGGATGAAACCAAACTGTAAACCAATTTTATCTATGCCAATTAAAAGAGTGACATAATAAATTTTGAGGATATTGTAGCCTAGGATTTATTGGCCATGTATTGTTGAAGTTCTGGCTGTAGATATATTTTATATCACAGTCAAGTTTCAGAGTTGTTCCCATATAAGGGATCAGCAATATAAGTTACCATTATTATTGAACATACAATCATTATCATGTTGAAATCAAAACAAGGTTGTATATATCAAAATATCTTTTTGGGGGGCTCTTAGGTGTCTGTTGTATTAGGCCAAGCTGCTACCTATCTCCTGAGAGAAGGCCTCCCATTAGAGAGATAAGCTAGTTGCCTTGAACAATAGAAAAGGCATGTTTTAAGTAAACTTTATATAAACTCCTTTTAAATTTAGAGTTTAAGCATATGCTAGGCATCTTGTACCTGTTTAGAGGTTTAGTCCTAGGTTTTTATTTATGTTGTAGCTATTTTTGTCCTATCCCCTTTTTCATATAGAATGGGCACTTATGCCTTTATAGCCAAACTTTATATAAACTCCCTTTTACCTTTAGCATTTAAGCATACCCTAGGCATTTTGTACCTGGGTTTTTACATTTGTTTTGGCTATCTTTGGCTTGCCCTCTTTTTTATATGGGATGGACACTTTCGCCTTTTAAACATATGAATTATAATTTTTTAGTTTTTGGACTTAACTAGGCTGGCGTGTACTTTGCCATCTGTAAGCCTCCTGTGTCTTTTTTCCATCAGGCATGACCAACATTTGTCCCCCGCGAAAATGTCTCACGTTCAAAAGAATAAGCCAGCTTCCAGAACAGTGTGACATCATCTCTCTTTACATAAACCTAAAATTGATGTGAATCCAATTTACATGATAACCTTAAGGAAAATTTTGTCATTTTGAATTTTAGACTATCTCTGAAGTGACTAAACAGCAGGAGTTGCCATCCTGGCTTTTATTATGTAAATTAGGCTGATCCGGAACTCAGAGACTTGCCTGTTTCTTTTTGCTTTGTGTTGGGATTAAAGGCATGTGCCTTCACCAACTCGTTCAAATATTTTTTCTCAAATCAATATCGTTGTAACTCAGAGCCTTTAAATGAAAATCAAACAAAGAGAACAAGAAAAATTTTAAGTTTTGGGTCAGTTGTGTCAACAAGCAAAGCCCAGATGGTTATTTTTTGGAATTTAGTTGTTACAGTGAATTGGCGGACCCTTACCAGAAAGAACTGACAAGTATCTTGCAGCCAGAGAGCTTTGAATTTTAGCTGCTATTAAAATTTTTATTAGGAAGAGTACCCTTTCTGTTGTCTGTAACTTAGTTGTCCATTCCTTGACTTTTTCCCTATTTTCTCCTTGAACTTTCTTGGAGAAGACATGGAGAAGAGCCATCACTATTAAACATATTGCAACCAGATTCATGACTATGACAACCAAAACAAAGCCAAAAAGGATTAAAACACCTTCTGCTATGGCATTTTTTATTTTAGGTCCAGTTTTAGGCCAAGCTCTGTCTGCCTCCAGTTCCTTTCTTTCCAGCCATGGCTGCTGAGCTGAGTCAGCCACAGTATAAGGAGCCATGCTTGTGTACCCCTCCAGCTAGACTGTAGCTGTAGCCTAAGCCAGTTTTGTTATGTTAAGTCTCAGGTCTGCCCACAGTAGGGTATCTTTTGCTCCTGGGCCTCTTAGTCTTTCTTTCGTAAAGAGACAGTAATTGACCTGGGAGTTTTTAGGTTTTAAGTTTGGGTTGTATCGCTGGGAGCTTATTCCCCCCACCAAATTATGATAAAGTATGATTTAAAGGTTGTGGATACTTAGATTAGTTGGGTGCCATTTGTTATTGAATTATTAATATTTATTATTGATTAATCTTTTAGTTTATCAGCAGTTATTCCTAAACCAGCTGTATACCCAAATCACCACAAAGAGACTAGATGTATTTAGTTAACCTAGAGCACAATGCTGGGCAATAGTTACTCCATCCTAAACCTCCAAGCCCACATAGTTTACTACCATACAGATTTTACCCGTTATACTTGCTTTTAGTCATACCCTAGGTCCAGTTCATCTCTCCACATGGTTCTAAGTCCTCTCCTCCCCATCTCTGCTCTCCTCCTGCTACTCACTTCCTTCTCCTCCCCTTTGGACCAGGATGTAGCACCCTATTCTCTCCATTGCTTAGTATTGGGGCTGATAGTTTTATTGACAATACAGAGAATAAATGGTGGCATGTTTACACAACCTTGAGACAGATGATGCTTAGAATAAGCATCACAATGCAATGTCTGGATTGAAACCAGATAATGGGGTAGAGAAATAAGCATTTAAATGAACAAGGGTAAATTCCACAAGAAATTATACCAACACACTTGGAAATTAGAAGCAGATGGATCTCTTGAGTTTGAGGCTAGCCTGTTCTTTATGTAGTGGTTTTGCCGGGCAGTAGTGGTGCATGCCTTTAGTCCAAGCACTCAGGAGGCAGAAACAGGTGGGATCTCTGTGAGTTCCAGGACAGTCAAGACTACACAGAAATACCCTGTCTTGAAAAACAAAAACAAACAACAAACAAAAACATAGTAAGTTCCAGGCCAGCCAGAGTTACATAGTGAGACCTTTTTATAACCGTCAAAGCTCAGAAAAGTGCTTCACACAAATATGTAATACAAAATTCCAGAAATGTGTTTAGGGCCATATCAGAAATGTTAGAAATTCCGTCCTAATCCAAGCAAGTCCAAACTGATTTAATATTTTGTTAGTGTTGTATTTTTTTAAAATTTTTTAAATTAAATGTCGATATGCATGTGTGTGAGTGCTGATAAGCGCCATACATATCATCATACATAATATAATAAAAGTTAGTATTGAAACTCAGAATTTAGAAAGAAGTTTTCAGAGGCTAAGCAGAAAAGCAAATTCCTACTAAAATTATTAAAACAAAAACCCTAAAACAACCAGAGAGCTGGGTCACCTGGTAAAAGGGTTAAGCGCACCTGCACACACACATGCGTGTCTCACAACTGGAGTTGGAGCTCCAGCACTTGTGTGAAAACATGGCCCCGTGCCTACAGTCCATGGGAGGCAGGTCCATCCCTATGAATTCAGGGACAGCCTGGTTGACATAGTGGCCCCCTGGCTAGGCTGCCTGAGGAACAGCAGTAAACAGATAAGCGAAAGTCGAATGAGATGGTGTGGATCTGTACTCCCCAGCACTCATAAGGCAGGTTGGGAGGCAGAGACAAGACAATTAGTTGCCCAGAAGCTTGCTGGCAGCTGACCTGGAGCACACAGTGCAGAGTGTAGCAGCAGAAACCAGAGAGGCCCTGCCTGCCTCAGTACAGTGGAAGGTGAAAACCAAATCCCAGAAGTTGTCCTCTGACCTCAAGACACATGTGCCTGAGTGCTCACACACAGTAACTAAAATAAAAACTACCAGGCACAGTTAGCTGATGCTGTTTTGAGTCTCTGAGAGACAGCAATGAGAGATATTTTCCTCTTTTTGATTTTGTTTCTATACAGCATTGTTAAATCTCTTTAAAGAGTGTCTTTAATTAAAAACACAATGAAATTAATCCTTCTGTAAGAAAATAGTAACGTTATGTACAGCATGGTCCCTGAGGCCGACAGCCCCGCTTTGCTCAGGGAGTCTTTCACTTGTCAGTCATTACAATAGGAAATAGACTAGTGTCCTGTGGGGTTACTCACGGGCTTCCCTGAACTGACATGATTTAAGTTTCTTGCTTGAGAGCTGCCTCTAGACCAATGGTTCTCTGTGGGTTACTACCCAGGAGGAGTCCAAATGACCCTTTCATGGGGTTACACAAATTAGATATTTACTTTGCAATTCATAACAGTAGCAAAATCAGTTATGAAGTAGCAATGAAAATAATTTTATGGTTGGGGTCACCACAACATGAGGAAGTGTATTAAAAGGTCACAGCATTAGGAAGGTTGAGAACCACTGCTCTAGATTTATCAAGTATCCTGTTCAGCTCTAGCTTTTGAAAGAAGTTTTAGAGAGCCGTTCCCTGGTCCTGGTTCCTGGTTCCAAATGTCTAGGCTGTGAATGCTAAGGCATTGGGCTGAAGGGAATAGTTCTTTTACACTTTGTTTGTGTGCTAAAAGGCGTGTTTGTACCTGGATAGAGAATATGGCACAGAGATGCTAGGGACTGAGGGGAAAGTAGCTGTCTTCAGCACCTGGGAGCCAGGACTAAGGATTAAGACAGTGTGTGCAGGGTATAGCACTTAGTTTATACCTTGGCAGCAAGGGTCTTTACCCACTGAACCCACAGTCTTTGAATTCTCTATTGGCCAGTCACTGGATATGATACCTCTTAGGAGATGGTGTGGCCTTGCGGAAGTGGCTGTCATTTTGGCAGTCCTTGAAGGAGCTGTGTCCAGATCCTTCTCCTAGAAGCTGGTACACAGTTCTTTCCCGCCACAGCACATTCCCTCTCTACCACCCTCCTTTTGTCTCTGAAAGCCCTGTGTCACAGAAATACCTACTGCATCCTTCCCTTCCTTTTTTCATTTCCATCTGTTCTTCTAAGAGCAGAAGTCTGTCTGTCTGTGTGTAGGAGGCGAGACAAGAAATCCTCAGACACAGAGAATGTATTTTGTGATGCAAAGGTAGAGTTGCTATTTTGGACCTCAGAACACTCGCTAGGAGAAGAGACTGAAATAGCCCAAATGAACTACCTCACTAGCAGCACTGTGCAAACAGATTCAGCTTAGGTTTTCAGCAGGGGAGTTCATCCTGTGCAAAGCTGGCTTCCAAGTGTGCTACTATCATACTCACAGAGAGCACAGCATTCGGACACATTCATTCACTCTGGAGCTCCTGAGCACCCACTGTGCGACTGCCCTGTTTCATATTGCAGCAGGAAGTAAAGTGGAATTGCCACGCCTCTTGTTACTCAAGTGCTTCACTGAGCCTTTGAAAGCAGAGTTGCTGTTTGTTTGTGGCCGTCACTTCACCCACTCTAGTCGATCTTGGCTTAAACGATGGGTTGGAAGTCAGCAGGGTACATAGCCCCCCCCCCTTTTTTTTTTTTTCATTTGTTTTTCCTTTCCCACTTGCTAGCTTGTTTATTTTTAAAGATGTCCATCTTTTTATTTTATGTGTATGGTATTTTGCCTGAGGGTGTATGTCTGTGCAACATGTGAAGGCAGTGCAGTGCCCATGGAGGCCAGAGGAACTGGAGTTACAGGCAGTTGGGAGCCATCATGTGTGTGCTGGGGACTGAAGCCTGGTTCACTTCAAGAGCAGCCAGTGCATTTAACTGCTCAGCCACCTCTAGCCACCTTTTCTTTTTGGTGTGAGCTCTCGGATACTTTTCTGGTTTAATATCCCCAACTGTGAATATTTGCACACAGCCTTTATGGACATTTTTCCTCTTAATATTAACCTTCCAAAATTTCTTCCAGTTATCTGTATTTTACTTTTAAGCTTTAATTATGAAAATGTCAAGCCTAGGCAGGGGTGAGGGACCACCAGTGCAGTGTTCCTGATTCAAATGTCATTAGTGATGAGTTCTTGGCTGCTCTTTTTTCAGCAATGTTCTATACATCTTCTACAACTTTTCCTGAGTAGTTTTTTTATTTGTTTGTTTGTTTGTTTGTTTTGAGATATGGATCTTGCTATGTATCTCAGACTGATCTCAAACTCCTTATTTGCCTGCCTCAATCTCCTGAGTTTGGAGATTATAGGCATAGACTAATATGTTTGGATACCCTAAATTGTTAGATTTGGGTTGGCTTTTGATTTTTTTTTTTTTTTTTGAGACAGGGTCTTTTGATATAAACTGGACTCAAGTTCTTAATCCTCATTCCCCTGCCCACTCAGTAAGTGCTGGGGTTATAAGTGTATGCCACCATTCCTAATGTCCTGAGTATTATTTTAAAACAATTTATAAATTCTTATTTTTCTTCCCATTTTTTGTTTTTGTTTTTATTTTAGAACTGGTTTACTATATTACCCAGGCTACTTTAGAACTGGGATCAAATGATCCTTCTGCCTCAACTTCCTCAATAACTGGGACTACAGCAAGTATCAGCATGCTTAGCCTATAAAAATTTTTTATCTGAAGAAAAATAAACACTATTATTCCTTAAAAATTGAAATGTTATTTTAAAGTGAAATATATCATACATGTAGCTGTGTGTGGTGGTCCATGGCTGTGATTCAGCGCTGAGGAGGCTGACGCAGAAAGATCGCTAGTTTGATGCCAGTCTGGCCTGCATGTCGTGACTATCTCAACAGCCCCAGCAATCACTCTGCCTCTCTATTTGCAACATGAACCAAAACAGATAAATGAAATTTAAAAATTGTTCCTCTTTCATTGAAAAAACATTGTAATGGTTTAGTTGTCTTTCCTTACTGTTATCTATATGTATATCAGCATTTGCAAACGGGGAAATGCAGACACACTTTTATTATTTTCTACAAAAATTACATTGCTAAGAAAATGAAGGTAAGATTTTACAGATTACTCAAACTTGCTTTCTTGCTTTTTAAGTCATCTTTTTGAGGTCTAATTTACATAAATCGGTAAGTATTTTGTTTTGATCTCACTATGTAGCCTTGGCTGGCCGGGTACTCACTATGTAGGCCAGGATTGCTTAAAAATCACAGTGACCCACCTTCCTCTGCCTTCTGAGTGTCTTGGGATTAAAGGTGTGTGCTATCACACCAGTGCATGTGGATGAGTAAATATGTAAGTCATGTAGCTGATTCTTCAATCACTATACCGTATGTAGTGGCATGTGTCTATAATCTTAGCATCTGAGAGGCCAAGACAAAAGAATTGTGTATTTAAATAAGCCTAGGCTTAATAGAAAGATCTTATCTGAAAAAATAAAATAGATTTTCTTTATCAAAAAGATTCCTTTAAATAATTAGTCACTACTTAATCTGAAAATTTCCTATAGTTTTTGGCATTACTGCTAGGCCATATAAAATGGAATCAATGCAATACAGAACCTTATCTGTCATCACAATAAATATAAATGGCTTAAAATACTCGAACTAAAGGATAGAAGTAGTTTTTCAAAAAGTTTTAAAGTATGATCTAACTATGTGCTATCTACAAAAGACAAAGTTTACAAAGACACAAAGCAGTTGAAAGAAAGAAATAAAAGATGAAGTACGTGCAAATAGCAACCAAAGGTACCGGAACTACACAGAAAACCCTGTCTCAAAATAAACAAACAAACAAACAAACAAATCTGGTCAAAGTACCTTTCTTCTGTATAAAAGCTGCAAGTTATCTTTACCTGCTAACATACAAACCGGCTCTTGTTTGTGATCTTTTATGGAATATTAATAACAGGATTTTATACTAAAATGAAAAACTGCAGGGATTTCTTCTGTAGCCTCTGTTTTGAGGATGACAGGAAAGTATCTTTGCTGGGTGTGTGCTGAATCAGTAGATAAATCATAAGAGCTCTGCAGAGAACAGGTAGCCTCAGTCTTGGCTTCTGCAAGTTCCTGACACTGACCTCTGGGATCTAAATAAAGTAGTCAGGATGCTAATATTGGAGGTGTCATTCAGTGAACAAACATTTATTGAAAGCTTGACATATACTGTGTAGGGATGGGTGTGGTAACCTTGACCTGTATCCCAGAACTCTGGAGGTGGAAGCTGGAGGTCAAAGAGTTCAAAACCACTAGTGGCCAACTAGCAAAGTCTAGGTCAGCTTGAACTACCTGAGATGGATGTGGTGGAGTATACCTTTGATCCTAACATTTGAGAGGTAGAAGGATGTGTGGTCTGTATAGTGAGTTCTAGTCTAGCAAAGATTACATGATAGGCCCTTGTCTCAACAAAAACAAAAAACAAACAAAATTGCTATAATTGTTCAAAGTGCTATGACTTCATTTTTCTTATTCCCAGGCTTATCAAGAAAGGGGCGAGTGATCTGATCATAAGTAGATTTTCAAGAGATAGTTACCATCTTGGCAGTGGCTTCTAGCCAGATTCACTGCCTGAGAGAAAGGCAGCAGCATGTGCCACCCTGATGCAGGCTGTGTAAAGCAGCAGTGGACTCTCTGTGGACTGCTGGCAACTGAATTCTTTTTGTTTTTGTTTTTCAGCTGGAAGAAGAAAGATCTGTGCTCAATAATCAGTTGTTAGAAATGAAAAAGAGGTAGGCTCTCTATGTGTTTATTGATATGTGCTTAACAAGGAAAGCTTCAGAATGTGGAGTGGGCTAGTTTGTGGAACACAGTCAGCCTCCTGTATTCAGAAAATGGCATTGTGGTATTTTAGTGCTCACAACTGACAAGCTATGATGATCCATTTGTGCAAATCTCGGATGTTTACAATTTTAAGCCATTTCCAATTACATTTGCTTGGAAGAGCTCTAAAATCAGATTGCCTCATACTGATGTTACTTCCTGGTTTTAGTAATGAACAGTATTACGATTGCATATACAGCAGTCACTTTACATATAAGTACTGACTTTAATTATGGGAGAGTTTGATTTTTTCAATAATAAGTAATACTATTTTATTTCTGTTATTTATTATCCCTCTATAATATTAACTTTCCAAGTACTTTTGAGTAGAGATAAATGTGGTCCATTGAAGTTCAAATATTTAGGCTAAGTCAGGATAGAATATGCCTGTAATTCTATCACTCAGGAGGGTGACACTGGAGGATCATAGATTTGAATCCAACCTGTGCTATATAGCAAAATTCTGCTTTAAAAAACTAAAATAAAAGCTGGGCATGGTGTCCACGCCTATAATCCCAGCACTCCAGAAGCAGAGGCAGATGAATCACTGTGAGTTCAAGGCCAGCCTGGTCCAGGACAGCCAAGGCTACACAGAAAAACCCTGTCTCAAAAAAAAAAAAAAAAAAAAAAAAAAACATGAAAAAAATTAAGAAATGAATACCTCAAAGTCTGATGCTCATACATCCCATGGCCTTTGCTTTTTAAGTCAAGCAATTATGCCTGGGGTAAGTCTATGCTTCCCTGCAAGCTAGGTGGTTGTTAAGAACCTACCTAGCTTTTGTAAGGTCCTGGGTTCTATACAGCACCCCCCAACTCCTCCTCCCCATCCAGGAATAGCCTTCCATGGGACCTGACGATCTTAAAGCTGCCCTTTCTGAGTGTAAACTAAGGGCTGCTGAGATGGCTCAGTGGGTAAGAGCACTTGCCACCAAGCCTGATGCCTGAGTTCAATCCTCAGGTATAGAAGGAAAGAACTGATTCAAGCAATTTTTTTTCTGACCTCCATAACATGTGCCATGGCATGCACACCTTCCACACGTACACAAAAAATAAATAAACAAATAAGTAAGTAAATAAGTAAACAAAATGACTTTAAAAATAAATTATAAACTAAGCATAATAGAACATACCTGCAATCCCAGCACTTGGAAGGTAGAGGTAGGAGTCATGGAAGAACGTTCAAGGTCATCCTCAGCTACACACAAGTTTAAGGCTAATCTGGCTACATGAGATTATTGTAAAGAAATCAGTAGCATTTGATTTGGGGTTTTGGTATCTATAAACATTATGTTGCAGGCATTATGTACTGAAGGTTTTCTCGGAATTGAAAACTAATCATTTGAAACACTGGATGACAGTTGGGCATACATCTTTTAAGAACAGGTTCCAGGCAGTGTGTTGGCTCTCACCTTTAAGGAGGCAGAGGGAGGAGGATCTTTCTGAGTTCAAGGCCAGCCTGGTTTACACAGTGAGTTTCAGGCCAGTCAGGGTTACATAGTGAGACCCTGCTTTAAACCAAAACAAAAACAAAAGTGGGGGAAAAAGCAGTTGTCTAACTGCTGGAACTGGAGGTGTGTTCCTCCATAGCTGCCCAGGCTGGTGCACACTGGAGAACTAGCTTGACTCCCTTTTTACTCTGGGCCTTTTAATGTCAAAGAAGGACCAGCAAAGCCACAGTTTTAGACATGGGTTTGTGGGGGTCTACGTCCATTCTGGTGCTACAGAATGTCAGCCCTTGAGGAATGCAAGTCCTGCCTCCACTTGTGAAGCGGCCTGTGCTGCCCCAGCTTGTTCAGCTCACTGTGGGTTGTAACTGTCTGACTGTCTCCGAGCTTGCGCTACTTACCAATGCTCATCTCATCCCTCTCTTTTCCCTTTCCTACTCTTGCTTCCTTTGCTATATCTGTGTGTCTTTCATGGTAAGACTAAAGAAAGTCTATCCACGTTATAATAAATAAATCTCATATATTTTTAGTAAACCAAATTGTTGTATATATTTTTGGCTGCCTTTGTCCCTCTGTGTCTTGCTTTTGTTTTGTAAAATATGCTCAGCAGTGTACACACACACACACACACACACACACACACACACACACAAATGCTTCTTTTTGATATCTATATACAGCAAAGAACTTGGGTGCAAATTTAGTTTTCCTTACTGTATTTGCATTTTTCTTCATGTTTCTAATATTTGGTTCTTATTATCTTGCATTTTAAAGCTTTCCCAGTAACACTTTAAGGTATTTGCTTCATTACTGGACTTTATTTCTTATGTAAGTAGTAAGAAAAGAATCTGAATGACACATTCCCTTGGGGGATGGGACAAGAGTTTCTGGCCCTGATGCCTTCTTTCATACTGTTTTATCCTCCCTTCTTGGTATTGTTAGTATTCTAGCCAACATGGTCTAAACTAACAGTTTGATTCTCCTACATCAGTAATGTTGGCATAAATGTTTTAATTCAGCCCCTCTTGGTTTGAACAGAGGAATTAGGGCATAGAAATCGCCTAAAAAGCCATAACTGAAGATCTGTCACAAAGATGAACTGCCAAGCCTGTGTGCCCTTTCATCTGGTAGACCTCCTGCTTTCTTTCTTCCTCTTTCTCTTTCTTTTTTCTTTTCTTTTTCTTCTTTAACATTTAGTGTGTGTGTGTGTGTGTGTGTGGATGGGTGTGGGTGAGGGGGATTCTTACACTACATGGACTCTCAAGATCAAACTCCAGTCATCAGGCTTGGTGGCAGTGACTTCACCACTGAGCCATCTCTTTCTTCAGCATGTGTCCTTTGGATGATTTGTTTAGGCAACATCCTGCCTCCATCTTCTTAGCAAATCATGTGGCTTGGGATTGTGTGTACAAGTTGGTGGCCCTCTGCCAGCTACTGGGTCCATCCTCAGTACTAAGTGCCATGGGATCTTAGTTGATTAGGTCTTTGGGCATAGGGGAATCCACATATATCTTCAGCAAACTCTAGTCATGCTAATTTTTAGTTCAAACCTTTAAAATTATGTTTTCAAACTGAGTGTCAGTTGAAAGTGAAGTGCCAGGATTCATTTTTATAATAGAACAAATATGTTTCAGAGAAATGCAAAGAGCCCATCTTTGGATAGCAGCAGAACCTTACTTTTCCCAGTGTAAGACTGCTTGTTCATGCCTCCCACTTGAGAAGCCCCGCCCTAATTCAGATGCATCCTATTTCCTAGCACTCACTCAGGACTTCAGCAGCACCGATGTTCCTTTCTTCCCAGTTATTAATTCAGAACATTTCTGTAAAGTCTCAGATTCTTTTCTTACTACTCATCATTCTGGAGTGTAAAAGTGTAAGCCACACAATGAGATAAATACAACACATTTATTTTCATCTTTGTATAGAGTTTCAGTTTATCATAAACCATGAGAATTTTGTGATTCATGTGCCGGATACCTTGGGTCTCACTAACCAGCCACACCTTCTGCCATCTCTAACTTGGACCTCCGTTTCCTATTCCTCTAACTGATTTGAAAACAGACTAAATGCCACTTGCTCAGCATTCCTCCACCTGCTTCTTGTAGAATTGGCAGTGACTTGGTTGCTGGTTACGAACTCTTGCTGGTGACCACCTGCATTGATGGAGGGTCTGAGATTGTGTGGCCTGAGCGCTAGCCTGAGACACTGTTCTCTCTCTCTCTCTCTCTTTTTCCCTGCCCCTAAAGTAATTTGGTGACACAAGATCTGTTTACTAAAAACTAAGAATCTTTTCTTCTAAAGACTTGTCTTCGGTTTATGGCAGAGTTGTAAAGGTTGCACAGTGAGCTGTTTCCCTTCTCAGCTGCCCACTGTGCACATGCCACGGAGCCACAGCACCCATGCCCAAACCACAGACTCACCACCACCCAGTTCTCTGCAGTTCTCCACCGCAGCCGTTTTTCTTATCCAGGGTCCAAGCTAAGAAATAGCATTGCAATCGTGTAGTGCTTTTTCCTTGGTTTCTTCTGACTTGTGACAGTCCCTCACTAAGTCATGACTTCCGTGACCTCGCATGTTTATATCTCACAGCACAGTTTTAGTTACACCCACACATCACACATGCCCACACCTCAGCAGCCCTTCTTTGGGCTGAGGGCCACCTTAGTGTCTCACCTCCTGTGTCCCCTCACCCTTTCCTCTCTCAACCCCAGCTCTGCAGTGGGCAGCTGCATTTCTCCAAAGGCCTCTCCCTCCCTCATTAAGCCAGCAGAGAATAGGGGCCACACTCCTGTGAAACTCCTCATGTTCTGTTTTGCCCATGAAGAGCCATGTCCTCTTCTGCTGTAGCCTTTCTCTGCAGTTCAATTATAGAAGCAGCAAGCAATTATCTTCCAGTTTGAATAATACTATCTTTGCTACTGTTTTGGCTCACACAATCTTAAAAACACAACCTCATAATTTGCTAAAAAGTTACTGAAATTAGTGAGAACCAACTGATATTTCCAGCATAAAACTGCTCTGCATGACATCTGTGTAATTGCTTTGCATGTATGTATTTTAATTGTCACTGCTTGGTAATTATTCTTTCCAGAAGTAACACTATTCAACTATATATTTTGCTATAGTTTTTGTGGGGATGCAACAATTATTTTTTTTTTTAAAAATCTACATCTTCCAAATGTATTAACTTGTCTCTTTGAGTTCAAATGGACACAGTGACATGCAGGTTCTGCATGCCTATGCATATAAACCTTTCTCTCTCTCTCTCTCTCTCTCTCTCTCTCTCTCTCTCTTTCGCAGTAAGTAACATTTACAGGCATAAAAGCCTTAGTCCCTATGCTACTTCCCTGTTACACCTTTCTTTTTTTTTTTTTTTTAAACAATGTTAACTAAAGTTACTTTCAAGTCTGTCCTGAAACAGTTGCTTGCTGACCACTCTCTCAGCTGATTTCTGGAACTCTTTTAACCCTCCGGTCTTTTAGAGAGTCCGAGTACATAAAAGACGCTGATGAAGAGAAAGCCTCTTTGCAGAAATCCATCAGTCTCACCAGTGCCTTACTCACAGAAAAGGACGCAGAGCTGGAGAAGCTGAGGGATGAGGTAGAGTCCTGTGGGGGATGGCCCTGCCACCACATTCTGCCCTCCTTCTGGCCTGAGCCCAACCTCTGTGTTGCAGGTCACAGTGCTCAGAGGAGAAAATGCCTCTGCCAAGTCTCTGCACTCAGTTGTGCAGACTCTGGAGTCTGATAAGGTGAAGCTGGAGCTCAAGGTCAAGAACTTGGAGCTTCAACTCAAGGAGAACAAGAGGCAGCTCAGCAGCTCCTCAGGTAAAAGGGTGCACACGTGGGGCTCCTCCTCAGCCACTGTCTTCCCATCCCGTCCCACGACTCCTCCAGAGGACCTTTCCCAATGGAGGTGCCCTTCCAATGTGCTACCCAGCTGCGCTGCCCCCAGCTCTCCCACCACTTTGTCACAGGCTAGTCACAGTGTGCTGGGTATTGAGTCTTGGCATGCTCTGGGGCTGTTATAACACACAAGTTAGTACATGACTGCTGCAACTTGAGGTTTCAAAGTGCAAGGCAAAGGAGGACAGAAATCATCTTGGTAGAAGATGCTGGAGTGCATCTTTAAAAATCAGGCACGAGTACATTGGTGACCATCTTGAGAGAGGATACGTGAAGGTCCAGGGCCAGCAGCTGTGAGACCCAGTAATGGCCAAAAAGCAGACAGGGATTTATAGCCATCTTCAAATAGATAAGAAATGAACATCTCATGGCACCCCAGCGCTGCAGCATCAAAGAACTGGCTTGAATATTTTCTAGTGATCCCTCTGATTGTTCTTGTTCTTGTGTTAAATACAAGGTAATACTGATGCTCAGGCAGAAGAGGATGAGAGAGCCCAGGAGAGCCAGGTAATGCGCCTTCATTACTGCTTCTTGTGTCTTCCTGTTTTTCAGTCATTACGTATTTTGAGAATGTAATGTTGAACATTAAAATATACAGAAAAGAGTCTTGCAGTCTCTGCTGTTCAGTTTCCTCCATTCCTGACACGGTTACCCATGTCTCACCTTTACAGGGATTTTTTTTAAAATGTCCAGCTAGAGGTGCTATGTTGGCAGCACATACCTATTGATCTAGCATTTCTTTGGAACTGTGGAGTTTGAAAGCAGCCTATGTGACATAGCAAGAGCCCTGAATCATGCGTACACACACACACACACACACACACACTACAATACTTTAATTTTTTTTGTGGTTTTTGTTTGTTTATTTGGTTTTTTGTTTTGTTTTGTTTTGTTTGAGTCAGGGTTTCTATGTATAGTTTTGGCTGTCCTGGAACTCCCTCTGTAGATCAGCTGGTCTTGAACTCACAGAGATCCACCTGCCTCTACCTCCCAAGTGCTAGGATTAAAGAAATGTACCACCACAGCCTGGCTTTTTTTTTTTTTTTTCTGAGACAGGGTTTTATTAGTAGCCCTAATTGGTTCTGAACTTTGGTGCTTCTCCTCCTTCGCCTGGCAGTTGCTAGATCCCGGGTATAGTACACCAACATAGCTGCCTCCTTCTACACTTTTTTTTTAACATAAGTAGTAACATAGACATAAACCATTCTGTGCTTACCCTTTCTTTAGCTGTGTAGTATTCTATTGTATGATGTACCATAATGTAATCAGTTTCCTCTTGGTGGACAGGATGCTGTGATCTGTGTAGGCCTGTGGGTATATATTAAAAACAGTACTGCAAGGAGTTACCTTAAGTAGCTATCAGGCTCACACTGAGCCAGCACCAGCTTTGTCTGTTTGCCTCACAGGCAGAGCACAGCACTAACATTGTTTTCTCTCCCCCTTTTCTTTCTGCTCCCATCTGTTTCTGCTGCCGCCGCCAACACTTTCCTTCCCATCAGCAAATGGTTCGTTTTATGCTTCTTAATTTGTGTGCACGTGTGTGTGGTTGTATGTTTCATTTCCTTGTCCCTGGAATGGAGCCTAGCAAAATTATTTAGGAGATGCAACTTGAAAGTCATCCTGGAGACACAACTCAGTGCTCAGTAAGAGTAGTTGCTCTTACAGAAGACTGGGTTCAGTTCCCAGCACCCACAAGGTGTTCCACAACCATCCTTAACTCCAGTCCCAGGGAATCCAGTGACCCCTCCTGACTTCCACCAGCCACACAGGCACAAAAACACTCACACACATAAATCTAGAATAAAAGAAGCAAGAAACCCAGGTGTGGTGGCACATCCATGTAATCCCAGCACTTGGGAGGCAGAGGCAGAGGCAGAGGCAAGAGGATCTCTGTGAGTTTGAGGCCAGAGACAGTGTGAGACCTCTGTCTTTAAAAAAATAATAATATAAATAAATAAAAGTTCAAGGTGCGCCTCTGCTACAAAGTGAATTGAGTTTGGGGTTTTGTTTTATTTGTTTGCTTGAAACAGGGACTAACTATATATACCAGATTGGCTTCAAAGTAACAGAGAGCAGCCTGCCTCTGCCTCCTGAGTGCTGGAATTAAAGGTGTGCATCATGCCTAGTTTACATAGGGAGTTTGAGGCCAGCTCTCAGTACTTAGCAAGAGTCTATTTAAAAAAAAGAAAAGAAAAAATAGCAGGTAAAGTGTGTGTGTGTGTGTGTGTGTGTGTGTGTGTGTGTGTGTTGATAGAGAGAGAAACTTTTCAATGTAGAGAAATGAAATCTTTTGCCTTTTTTTAAAAAGATTTATTTATTTATTTAATGAAGGATGAGTGCTCTATCTGCATGTACACCTGCATGCCAGAAGAGGGCATCAGGTCCCAGTATAGATGGTTGTGAGCCACCATGTGGTTGCTGGAAATTAAGCTCAGGATCTGTGGAAAAGCAGACAGTGCTCTTAACTGCTGACCCATCTCTTCAGGCCCCAAACCTTTTACTTTGTCAAAGAGGGAAGAATGTTTTGTTTTTAGAGTACCCTTAAAAGACAATGTGTTCATGTTACTTTCTGATGGTCACTTTGTTGTCTTTGCTGTCCAGCTGTTCTTGGAACAGGTGCCCTTCCTGTATGTGTTGGCACACATCCCTTCTCAACAGAACTTGGCCTTCCCTGTTAAGCCCCTGTATCTTTCTTGAAGATGTTCTGGTGTGATGTCCCATTGCTGAGCAGTCAAGTGACCTGAAAAAAAAGTTCTATGTAACTTTTTCAAATCTACAGATCTGAAAAGAACTGAATCAGTTCTAGAATTTAGGCAGTTTTAATGCTTATTTATTGGTTGATCCATTTATGAAGCCAGGAAATGAAGCCAGGACCTCACAGATACCAAGCAGTGCTCTGCCTCTGAACTGTATTTTCAGATCTGCGCATGCTCGCGAGCATTCACTCACACATGCACAAATATATATGTATTAGAAGGAAGAGTAAATCATGCCTGTGTATTCAGAAATGTGTAATTATGGCTGTGGGCAGTTAAGTTGTTTTTGTTGTTGTTGAAAAATATCAGTAGTATTTCACCAGTCCACAGATCAGGGATGTAAATGTGACACCATTTGTTTGAGTGACAAGTGAAATTTGCCCACTTACAGCTGCAAAAATCAATGACATGAGTTTAAAGTGCTTTTTGGTATAAAATACTTCCTTAGTAGCAAACACTGAGAGATGTAAAAGGGAAGAAAGAAATCTCCTTGGCCCCTGCAGCTAGCTCTGACCTCATTCCAGTTATCTGTAGTTCATTGTGCACCCTCAGCATTGCCTGTTCCTTGGTGAGATTGGAAAGCACAGGCTCTGTAGCAGGCACAGTTGGGCTGTGACACACACTTGCAGCTGTGGTGAGCATGTACTTACCAAGTTCACCTAGATATTGCATCGGTGAGTGGCTTAGACATTTACATATCTCACTGCTTCTTTTTTCTTTTTTCCTTTTTAAAAAATCAGATTGATTTTCTCAATTCAGTAATAGTGGACCTTCAAAGAAAGAACCAGGACCTCAAGATGAAGGTGGAGATGATGTCTGAAGCTGCACTGAACGGCAATGGGGATGATCTGAACAGTTATGACAGGTATGACAGGGCTCAGTCCATCAAAAGAGAGCTAAGTGTCAACAGTTAGGTTTTCCAGCAGTTGTCAGCTAAAAAGAACAGTCCCTGTAAGGCCACTTTGCCAGGACAAACCACCATACATATGGCAAGAGTGACAGAGCTCAATGGTCCAGCCTGCTCGCTTTATTAGATTCACTTGTGTGTATGAATATTTTGCTGATGTGTGTGTGTGCGCGCGCGCGCGTACCACAAGTGTGTCTAGTACCCTTGGAGGCCAAAAGAGGGCATCAGATGTCCTGGAAGTGGTTGTGAGCCTTCATACACTGTTCTAACAGCTGAGCCATCGCTCAGCCTAACCTGCACATTTTGTAAAGGTCTGTTCTTGAAGCTCCTACATGAGGTGGTCATTAGTCCCTGTGTATCTTAAAATTCTCTGTACCACTACTTCCTGAGTCTCTTCTGACCAAATTATTGGTTTTCTGTGTTGACATTTGTAGTGATGAGCAGGAGAAGCAGTCCAAGAAGAAACCCCGCCTCTTCTGTGACATTTGTGACTGCTTTGATCTCCACGATACGGAGGACTGCCCCACTCAGGCACAGATGTCAGAAGACCCTCCCCATTCCACACACCACGGCAGCCGGAGCGAGGAGCGGCCGTACTGTGAGATCTGTGAGATGTTTGGGCACTGGGCCACCAACTGCAATGACGACGAGACCTTCTGAGGAAGCCCCGAGGGCAGGGTCAGGCTTTCCCAGACTCTGGCATCTCAGCAGCTTTCTACCAGCATTGTGTGTGCCACTTCAGAAGAACTCGTTATTTTTTGACCCTTGTCAACAAATCTAAGAAAATATTTTGATCTTCAACAAATTTCCCTTTCAATTCCCCTCGTAAGTTAAAATAAATATTTGGTAGGTGGGCTTTCACTTTCATCTTTGTTTTTCTGGATTTTTATGATTAAAGACATTGTACCAGGTGCCGTTACTTTTTTGTTCCTAGAGAAACATTGTGGGACAAGCTGGACCCTGACCATCTTATTTAAGAAACTTTAAATTATGCTGTTATTTCTCATATTTGCACTAAAATAGTTCCTGGCTATATCTGTATATTTCGGGTTTTTGTTGTTGCTGTTGTTATGCTTTGACACTGGAATGAGTTGCAAAAAAATGTGCCACTTTACATTTCCATGTACTTATTTAAATAATTTTCTTTCTAAATATACAAGCTCTCCGCACTACCTGCTTTCAGTAGTGCCTTTTTCCAGGCTTGACAATACTTAGGTGTGATTATAAATCATGCAACAGGTAAAAGGGAGGGGAAAGCCCCAAACTGCTGCGGGACATTTTATAACCTATATGCTGCACCCACAGACCCGACAGTGGTGTTTTCTTTATTGGTTTTACATAATTTCAACCTCTATATATTATATGTATATATATTTTTTAAAAAATCTATATTTTGGGGAAAAAGTATACACAATGTGTCTTCTTTTCAGATTTTTTTACCTTTATGAAAAAGAAAACACCTAAAAGGCTCATCAGGATGTGACTGACTAGAAACAGCGTCTGTGGCTTCACAGCTGTTGTCTTTGTCTCCATGTTGTTTCTTGGCCAGATCTGAAGCGCTGGAAGAACCGTCTCCAGCTCTTTGGTTGTATTCCCTTCTTTTGCAGATAACCCCAGCAGTGAAATAAGCCACTCTTACGACAGCTAAACTAACCGATCTACAGCCCTCCTTTATACACTTGTGGGTTGGTTTGTTTGTTTGTTTGCTTTTACTGTGTTTTTAATGAATGTATGATGAGAAATTCAACATTAATAATTTTGAATTTTCTTGTCACAAAAAGATAAAATGAAGGGCCTCAACCAACAGAAGAGTTTTTCAACCAGTCTGAATCTGTCTTCACTTGAATGTCTTTGAGAATATGTAAAAAGGAATTAAATGCACCTTCAAGCAGTGTGCATGATAAGAACGTCGGTCATTGTATATAAGCCTTTGTCATATTCCCCCCTCAAGATTATACACTGTGCTTGATGAGTGAACATTAAACAAATCTGTTACCAGTCGACATTTTTGGTTAATAAAATTATAGGCATTATTTCACAAACAAAATATGTACAGCAATATTAAAATCTGAGTTCTGTATCTACTTTAATAAATGTTTGTTTGTTTGTTTGTTTGGCCAGTGATAGTAAACACATACTATCCTTGGGATTATTTGTCTTTTTTTTTTTTTTTCAAATAAGAAAGTCCTTTAGATCCAAAAGCAATCCTTTTCTCCCTCTATCGCTGAGTCATAATGACAGGTCCCCAAACAGCTCCTTTCATGTCTATAAAACAACTTGCTGAACAACTACAACAAGTTGGTGTGTCCAGCTGGACTCTTATCTGGAAGCAGAGGCAGAAGTTCAAGGCCATCCTTGGCTATGTAACAACTTGGAGGCCAACCTGGGCTATATAAGACCCTGTCTCAAAAAGAGACAGAGAGGCCAAGTGTTGGGAGCACACAGCTGCAACCCCAGCACTCAAGAGGCAGAGACAGGCGGATCACTGTGAGTTCCAGGCCAGCCAGGGCTACACAGAGAAACCCTGTCTTAGGGGAAAGTCAGCAGGAGCTGAGTTCATGGTTCAGTGGCACAGCGCCTGCCTGCCCAGCATGCACAAAGCCCTGGCTTCCAGCCTCAGCACCTCACATGCTCACTTGGGAATGATGCTGAGGGTTGTGTAAACAGGGAAAGATATGGAGGGGCCTGGTGGCAAATCCCTAATCCCTTGGCACTGGGGAGGTGGCCTTAGGAGGGTATAAATGCAAGTCTTCCTTGGTGCAGAGCAAGGAAGTATCTGAGGCCATCCTGGGATACATGGAAGAACCTGTCTGGAAAGAAGCGATATCGAGGAATTTTAATTCAGAACACGGCTCTTTTCTGGCAAGAGATCACATCCAAAGACCTTCTAGGTCTGTGTGGTCTGGCTAGAATACAAACACACCTTCAGTCCAGGAGACAGAGGCAAGCAGATCTGAGTTCAAGCCCAACCTGGTAGAGAATACGTTTCAGGTAAAGAAAAGCTTAGGTGTGGTGGTATATGCCTTTAATCGCAAACAATGAAGGTAAAGTTAGTTTGTAGAAGGAAGCACCCATGTTTGAAAGTGATCTCTAGTTGAGTGGCAGAGAAGATTTGACAGAATAGGATACACCCAACTCTCATGAGAAGAAAGGGAAGCCACTTAAGGGGTGATGAGAGAGAGAGAGAGAAGGGAGTTTTACCAGGACAGTAATAAGTTGAATGAGAGAACAAGCTTGACTCAGGTGAAGGCAGAAGGAGCCAGAGAATGAGAAGGAGCCAGAAGATGAGAAAAGATTTCTGAGGTTAGTTTGAGGCCAAGCAGAGTAATTCAGAGGCCAAAAGAAAAGCCAGATTGAATAAGTCAACTGGGAGAGGAGTTTGAGCCAGAACAGCTGAGTTGAACCAGTCAGCCCAGGGCTCAGAAAGAACAAGAAGGGTGAGTTTATTTAGCAGTAACTCTCAGAGGCTGAGAACATTTCTAGGCCTCGGTTAGAGGGAGGCTAGAAGCTTTCAGGAGTCGGCCTAGATTAGCAGATAGGCAGTAAGCCTCCAAGACAATTACCTCAGGAGGATAAAGTTCCTTTTACAAAAAGAAGCTGGGGAAGGTAGCTCAGTCAGGACCTGAGTTTGATCTCAGAACCCACAAAATTGAGTATGGTGGCACACACTTGTAAGCCCAGTACAGGGGAGACAGATAGGCCCCTAGGGCCTTGATGGCCTAACCTACTTGGCAAGTTTCAAGTCAGTAAAAGAATTTTACAAAGGTTGTTTGTACCTTAGGAATGACAACCAAGGTTGGCCTGAGCATGCATCTCCATATGTGCTCACAAACTCTCTTTTTCTTTCTTCTTCTTTCTTTTTTTCTTCCTTCCTTCCTTTCTTTCTTTTTCTTTCTTTCTCAGCAAAACCAAAAGAAGCCATGTGAGGTGTACATCTGTCATCCCAGCACTTAGAAGAGGGATCAAGAATTCAAGGTCATCCTCACCAGTGGTGCACGCCTTTAATCCCAGCATTCAGGGAGGCAGAGGCAGGTGTATCACTGTGAGTTCAATGCTGGGCTGGTCTACAAAGCAAGTGCAGGACAGTCAAAGCTATACAGAGAAAACCTGTCTTGAAAAACAACAAAACACGGGCTGGAGAGATGGCTCGGAAGTTAAGAGTACTGCCTGCTCTTCCAGAGGTCTGAGTTCCAGCAACCACACGGTGGCGCACAACCATCTATAATAAGATCTAGTGTCTTCTGGCGTGCAAGTGTATATGCAAATAGAACATTGTATACATAATAAATAATATATATACATATATTTATCATGTATACATAATAAATTATATATATGAAAAACAAAAAAAAAGTCTTGGATTATCTACTATATCACAACATTAAGAGGGACTGACAGGGTCGGGGATGGGGGCACACAGTCTACAGTCCATCGAATAAAAAGAATCTGCACACACAAGCTCTTGCTAGCTCAGCACACATACTATTAACAGCTTACTTGCTTCGAGTTGACTCTCCAGATGGCCCTGGAGGCACACGGTCAACACTGGCAGACTAAGCTTAGGCATCCAGGTGTTAAGAGGCAACCTGGTTGACCACCTAAGCAGGGGGTGACGCTGAGCTCTCGCTGGCAGCTCTGTGCGCTCCCCGCACCACCACCCCGTCACCCAGATTGCTGGCTCTCTGAATAAAGCACAGCTTACCGCCTGTTCTTGGTGGGGCTGGAGGTGGCTCAGTGGTTGAGGGCATTTGCTGTTCTTCCAGGGGACTGGCGTTGGTTTCCCAGCACTCACATGGCAAGTCACAACTGCCTGTAAGTCCAGTTCTAGGGCATCTGATGCCTCTGGCCTCTGAGGGTACCTGCACACACCCAGAGGCACACACCCACACTCATAATTAACAATAAAAAGTCTTTAACATTCCACTCTTGACCCTTTTTAAGAAACATGACCTTTAGTATTCTGGTTCCAGCAACATATAGTCCTATTTATTCGTTTTTTTAGTGCTTGGGATCAAACCAAAGGCCCTCCAAGTCTCAGGCAAGCACTGTACCACTGACCTCTACTAGAAAGGCTCAGAAATTACTATTCTCCTCCTTTACCTCCTAAGTGCTGGGATTGTAGGTGTGTGCCACTCTGATTAGTAATCCACAAATCTTTAGGAACTCTCAAAATGGTTAGGATGTCTATCGAACCAGTTGAGTGCTCAACTCTGACTATGTGCTAAAAATGACCATATTCCCTCACAGCTGTTTCAAAAACACCATTGCAAAGTAAACAATACCCTGTAACAGAAATTCTTCATTTAAGTGTTTACTTGAGGCGATTGGGCAGGCAGGAGAGCCGTCATCACTGTCAAGAGTACTTGCTGATCTTGCAGAGGCCCTGGGTTTGACAAAACACTCATTCACATAAAATAAGCATATCCAAAAATAACTTGTAGTGTGTGTGTGTGTGTGTGTGTGTGTGTGTGTGTGTGTGTGTGTGTGCAGGAGCTCTCATGGAGGTCAGAAGTGGTCATTAGAGGAGCTAGAACTGGAATTCCAGGCAGCTATGAGCTACCCTGTGGGTCCTGGAAACTCAGTTCTGGTTCCCTGGAAGAGCAGTGTGACTGCTTGAGCCATCTCACTCTTCCATCTATTTATTTATTTACTTACTTACTTATTTACCTATCTACTATTTTGTGTGTGTGTGCGTGTGTGCGTGTGTGCGCATGTTTTATTTGAGACAAGGTTTCTCTGTGTAACAGCTTGGCTGTCCTAGAACTCTCTCTCTGTAGGCCAGGCTGGCCTCGGACTCATGGAGATCCATCTGCCTCTGCCTCCCTGAGTGCTGGGAGTAAAGGCAAGCATCACCATGCCTGGCTCGTCTCTTCACTTTTTAAATGTGTTTGCCTGAATTTATATATAAGGACTGTGTGCATACAGTGCCCTTGTGGGCCAGAAAGGGTATTGAATGCCCTGGAACTGGAGTTGCAGATGGTCAGGAGCCACCGTGTGGGTGCTGGGAAGCCTCTCCTCAGAAGGAGCAGCATGTGCTCTTAACTGCTGAGCCACCTCTCCAGAGCATTTATTGTTTCGTTATTTGGAGACAGTGTCTCACTGTGTAGCCCTGGGTATCCTGGAACTCATGTTGACCAGGCTGGCCTGGAATTTAGAGGACCCCCCCCCCCCCACTCTGAGGTTAGGCCGCTAACTGGATGTGGTAATGCGCACTTTGTAGTTTGGCTTCAATTGCCATTGTACACCAGTATTCTAGCTGCGAAAGACAGAACTGTGTTGCTTTTAAGTGTGACAGATAACATCTCATCTCCGTCCCTCAGACGCACTTTTCAGCGCCCACCGTCTCTACACAGAAGCAAGGTAGGAAAACAGGCCAAAGTGTGGAAAAGCCTCTCGCATGCGCACTAGGACCTCGAAGGAGCTTGGCCAGAAGGGTCCACCTTCCGGGTTAAATGCGCATCAGCGACTCGGGTCACGTGGGCGCGCCGTCACGTGACCGTGGCCGCTCCTGGGAGGCTCGGGTCAGGCAAGATGGCCGCGCACCTGTCGTACGGGCGAGTAAACCTGAACGTGCTGCGCGAGGCGGTGCGCCGCGAGCTGCGCGAGTTTCTGGACAAGTGCGCGGGGAGCAAGGTGAGGGCGGGACTCGGCGCTGCCAGGCCGGGCCCGGCACGGCTTTGCCAGCTCCCGGGGCGACCAGGCCGCTGCTCTGGGACAGCGGAGTACGCTCCGGGTCTCCCAGCCCCGAGCTGTCACTCCTGCGAGAATGTCATCCGTCCACGCCCACAGCCCTCGGCACACATGTAGTGAGAGAGGATGGAGCGACTTCAGACTTTAACTTGGTCTTCACCATGGATCATTTTGCCTATTAAAGCCCCCCCAGTTTACAAGGGAGCCGGACTAGATCGGGCACTCTATATAGAATTTCCTTCCCGTTTTTTTTTTTTCTCTCTCCCCCGCCCCCGTGTTAGTTTTTTGAGGGACTCACTGTGTAGCCCTGGCTGGCCTCGAATTCACCGAGATCCACCTGCTTTTGCTTCTGAGTGCTGGAATTAAAGCCCTTTGCACAGCTGTTCATTTTAGTTTTGATTCATTTTAGTTCCTGGCAGTAGGACTGTACCTGGTTGTGTAACCCAGATTGGCCTCCAGCTCTTCTCCCATTCTCCTGCCTCGGCCTACCAAGTGCCGGCGTTACAGACCTGAGCCATCGTTTGCCTAGCTGTGTGATTTTCTTTTAAGCATTTCTGTCTATTTAGAGATTTTTGAATCAGCCCCCACCCCCTCCAGGGAACTGGAAGTACTAATCTGAAGAGAAAAGTAAAATGGAGGTTTTGGGTTTTTTTTTTTTTTAATTTATTAGAACCAGTTTTGGAATTATAGCTTCAAGTAAGATGGTTGTTTGCTGCCGTTGAGTCAAGAAGACAGATTAAATCACAGGGTCCCAGATTAAACCCCAAGTGATACTGAAATCAGATAGATGTGGGCCGGTATTAGAACCTGGGTATTGTATTGTATTACAGCTTTACAAAGTGTTACTCCTGGAGAAAGCAGGGCTCCCTGACCTTAGTGTGATCACGTCTGCCGTTCATGAAAGTTTTGCTTAGACCCTAGGCTATGAATGTGATCAGAGCCTAAAAAAACAAACAACAAACAAAAAAACTTAACTTCAGATTTTAGGTGGGTATCCCTTGGAGCTGGAGAGGTAGCTCAGTGGGGAAGCGAGAGTGCTGCTCTTCTAGGGGACCCCAATTCAGTTCCCAGCACCTTCAGTGGACAATTAATAACTGCCTGTAACTCCAGCTCCATTGTGGTCTGACCCTTCTGGCCTCTGTAGAGAGCTGCTTTCACATGCACAAACCCAAGCTTAAGGCCAGGTGTCTGCACACACACAGCTGCACATAGTTAAGATAAAATGAGGGCGGGTAGGGAAAATAAACCTGAAAACATACATTCTTACTATGTATAACTATCATTTTCGATTGCTACCGTTGGAAATTCCTGAGACTATCTGAAATAAGGGAGTGTTTCTCTCTTATAGGCAATAGTGTGGGATGAATACCTAACAGGACCATTTGGACTGATTGCACAGTATTCACTGCTAAAGGTAATCTGCTGTATGGGATTTGTTCAAGAATTAATAATCAACTGAACTTGGTAATGGAATTTTTACATATCTTCCTGAATAATCACTTGCAAAGTTATGTGATCTGTACAAACCCTGATATTAATGCGTGATTAACATTCTGCTAAGGGTGCTGATGAATGGTAATATAATTGTCTGGCATGCACAAGGCCCTGGGGTTGATGTCTGGCATCACACAGAAAACAAAGCAAACAAAAACTATTTTACACACAAGCACTGTCTTGTGGACCATGATCCTGTGCCTTTGACAGTTTGCTTAGTCAGGAAAGTTTGCAGGTGGATGCAGACTTTATCTTGATGGCTTTATCTTGAAGCTTGGTCCTTTATGTGTTTGGTTGGGACTATGAATTATTTGTAAATCCAAAGAGTTCAGGGTTTTTACTAGTTTTTTTTGTGTCTGCTTCCCTAGGAACATGAAGTGGAAAAGATGTTCACACTTAAAGAAGGCCGTTTGCCAGCAGCTGATGTCAAGAATATAATTTTTTTGGTCAGACCCAGGCTAGAATTGATGGATATAATTGCTGATAATGTACTCAGGTACGTCAGAGCTTTGTGTTTTAAAAGGAGTTGGGCTTTGAAAGTTTTTTTTCCTACATGCATTTATTTATTTACTTACTTACTTACCTGCTTATTTATTTATTTATTTTGAGGGGACGGTGTTGCCATGGTGCCTGTCAGAGGACAGCTGGTGGGCGTGGGTTCTCTCCTCTCATGGAGGTCTCAGAAATTGGACTCGGTCATTAGGCTTGGCATAGGCGATTTCCCCTGCTGAATTTTCCCTGCCTGGAAGTTGTTTTTATAATGGCTTAATGCTCTGATTCTCTGTCTTGTTACACCCCCTTGTCAGTGTTGGAAAGCCATCTTTTGGAACAGTGGAACCAGACATGGGAGAATCGGGTAGGAGACTCGTTGGAGCGCTCTGAATAGCTTGAGGGAATTAACTTCTCTCTCAGTATAGCTAAAAGTTCAAGCCTGTGTCAACAGAGAGAACCTTGCCTTAAAAAACACAGCAGAAAAACCTCAAATGATCATTTTTTTTTCCAAAATGCCAGATGTAGTGTGCTTAAATTTCATAAGCAAATAAGTAAGAACCAATTAAAGTTTAATGTGGAATCCATTTTATAGAGGAAGCTCTCAGCACAGCCTGCACTCTATAGCCACTGAAAGTCTTGACTGCACATCCTATTTTTGGAAGTCTGCAAACAAGGAGAATAGAGAATGGGAATTGGGAGTTAGTTCTCATTTTAATAGAAGACTGTTGGGTAAAACTGGTTTAGTTAAAGAAGCATCTGTTTTCAACAAAGCAGATGTCCTGTTGTAAGATCTGTTTTTGGTTCTTTCTGTCTGTATCTCTCTGTCTGTGTCTCTGTCTGTCTGTGTGCATGCATGTGTGCGTGTGTTTGTGTATGTATCTAAGCCAGAAGAGGGTGTCAGATCTCCTGGAGCTGGATTACAGGCAGTTGTGAGCCGTGTGATGTGGACGCTGGAACCAAAGTTTACTTAATAATTTGGGTATGAGAGTCTATGTTTTGCTTTAGAGATTTATGATTTTTTTGTTTTATGTGTAGATCATTTGACTGCTTATATATATGTACACTTTGTACATGCCTGATGGATGTGGAGGCTAGAAGAGGGCGCTGGACACCCTGGAACTGGAACTATAGACAGTTATGAGCTGCCATGTGCTGGGAACCGAACTGCTGTTCTCTGGAAGAGCAGCAAGTGTTCTTAACCACTGAGCCATTCCTCTAGTCCCTTGATAGTCTGTCTTTGTGTGTCTACTTAAGCAGTGTTTGTTTAGCACCTGCCAGGCAGTGGGAATGAAATAAGAAAAGTACCTTGTAACCCTAAGGAGCTAATAACGGCTACTTCCTTTGCAGTGAAGACAGACGTGGCCCCACCAGGGATTTCCATATTTTGTTTGTGCCACGCCGGAGTTTGCTGTGTGAGCAGCGGTTGAAGGACCTGGGTGTTTTGGGATCTTTTATTTATCAAGAGGAATACAGTTTAGATCTCATTCCATTTGATGGAGACCTCTTATCCATGGAATCAGAGGGTGCGTTCAAAGTAAGTTTGACTTTTTTTTTTTTTTTTTTTTTTGACGTTTCCTTAACGTCAAAGTTTTATTTATTTATTTATTTTTAAAAGACAGGATCTCATTGTGGGGCTCTCGCTAGCCTGGAACTCAAGATATAAACCAGGCTGGCCTGGAACTCAGAAATTCACCTACCTCTGCCTCCCGAGTATTGGGATTAGAGCCGAGCACCACCATGACTGGCCCTCAGGCTTTCATTTTTGTTAGGAGTGTCACGCTACTGCTCGCATTTTCGTCTGTGGTCGCTGGGAAGGTGAGGCCCACCTCACACGTTTACTAATAGTGGATATGTTCTCTTTGGAAAATTGCCTGCTCATTTTTTCTGCCCATTTCCTCTCTCTCTCTCTGTCTTTGATATGGCGTGTGTGTGTGTGTGTGTGTGTGTGTGTGTGTGTAAAAGAGGATATACTGAACTTTCATTCTCCGCCTTATTCCCTTGAGACAGGGTCTCTCCCTGAACCAAAAGTGAAACTAGGGACCAGCAGGTTTAGATTTTGGTGGGCTTTTCCATTCACCCATTCTAGCTCCCAAATAAATGACGCAGAGACCTGTTAGATTTATTGATAAGCTTTTGGCTGGGCAAATTTAACTGCTATAACTATATAGAGGACTATCTATAACTGCTAGTCCTCTAAGCTAGTCTGGCTGCTTCTCAGCCACATGCTCCAAGTTACTTGCCATATTGGTCCTATCTGGGCTGTTTCTCTCCATCAGGCCAGTTCCTCTTAGCAACGTCCTTTTTCTCCCTTCCTTCCTTCCTTCCTTTCCTCACCTCATGGTCCCCACTGAGATCCCAAGCCCACCCACAGAAGCTGCACTTACTTCTCTTCTGCTACTTGGTATCCAGCTTTTTTATTAACCAATCAGAGATAATGAGAGAGCAAAGTTTATACAACATTGGTCAGAGTGATAATGAACTGCAGATTGCAGCCAGATCTTGGAGCTCAGAATTCAGAATTTGTATACATAGAGCACTAGACCAACCCTCCGCATGTGTGACTGTGTGTGTGCGCGTGCCTGTGAAGTGTGTATATGTATGTGTGTATGCCTGTGTGTTCATGGTATGTGTATGCGTCATGTATGTATGCGTGGTGTGTGCGTGTGTGCATGTGCGTGCGTGCATGCAGATTTGTGCCCAGGTCTGTAGGCTTACACAGCAAGAGCTCTCAACCACTGAACTGCTCAGACTGCTCCTTCCACCCTCACGCCCACCTTTTGAAGGCCTGGCCTTGCTCTGATCGCCTCACTTGCCTTTCTACACCTTAGCCTCCTTTGTGCTCAGATTACGGGCACGAATTCCTATTGTTCTTTTTGTTTGTTTTTAATATCTTGTTTAGTGTTCATTCACAGATACAGTGCAAATCTATTTTGCTATTGTAGGACAAGGTCTCGCAGACCAGGCCAGCCTCAAGCTCTGATCTTCCTGCTTCCACTTCCCAAGTATGGGGATTGCAGATGTGTATTGCCACAGCTGGCTGGCTCCCTTTTTTTCTTCTTCAGGACTTTTTTTTTTTTTTTTATTTGATACTTGAGCTTTATTGTCACCCACATGCTGTAAAATTCTCCTTTATTTTGTTTTATTTTTAAGGATTTTTTCTTTTCTTTGATTATTTTTTGTTGTTGTTATTTTATATGTTATGGGTGTTTCATCTACATGTATATACATATATACATATATGTACCACTTGTGTTTCTGGTGTCCACAGAGGCCAGAAGAGGGGGTCAAAGTTATAAATGATTGTGAGCTATTCTGTGGACACTGGGAATTGAACCCAGGTCATCTGGAAAAGCAGCCAGTACTCTTAATCACCGAGAAGTCTCTCCAGCTCCAAATTCACCCCTTTAAAGCCTTTTAAACCCCTCAACTCCAGCATTTGGGAAGCTGTGATAGATTCTTGAAAGGTTGAGGCCAGCTTGACCACCACAGGGAGGCTTCAAAACAAGTGAACAAACAAATATCAAACAAGACACAATTAAAACAGTAATCTGAAAGTGCTGTAATGCTGAGTGGCAGTACAGGCCTTTGACCCCAACACTCATGAGGTGGAGGGTGGATCTTCTTGCCTGGTCTGTATTGGGAATTCCAGGAGAGCCAGGAGTACGTAGTGAGGCCGTCTCAACCCTGCCCTACCGGTCCTGCCCCAATTTTGTAAACATAAGTCATTTACATAGTTTTGAGTTAGGAAGTACAGAGTGATGATGAAGCCACTCCCCCAGGTCTCAGACATCTTTGCAGAAGCCAAGCAGATCTCCCCTCTCTGTTTCTTTCTTTCTTTCTTTTTTTTTTTTTTTGTGTGTGTGTGTGTGTGTGTGTGTGTGTTTTAAGAATGTTTTAATTTCTTTTCCAGACAGGCTTTCTGCAGGCCTCACTCAACAGCACATACAATATTCTTTCTGTGTGTCCTCCGACTTTAGAACTGAGAGGAGTGCCAAAAGTTAACGCCAACCCCAGCTCTGAACTGTACTTATCTGTGAGCCTTATTGTGTAATAGGTGTCTAAACGTGAGCTCAGGCTCACCCCATAGGATGTTCAGTGGGAGCACACAGTGTTAGTGCCTTCATTTTAATAACTCAAACCCAGTGATTCTAAAGTCGGCCAACCTAGTAAAAATGACGAGAGCTTCTGTTGTGTGGGTGAGCAAGTTTGGGGCCCAAATTTTGAGCTTTTAAATATTAATGTGTAGTACTAGCATTCATCCTAAAATGTCCTTGTAGCTTGAAAAGCCACAGGGGTTCCCGGTGGAAGGAGTGTGCTGTTGACACATAGGACTTCCTCACTGACTACTGTGGTAGGCGAGGGCTCCAGTTGATCTGGTGTTCTGTTCCCAGTGAGTGGCCAGTATTATCACCATTCAAAGTTAAATCTGTTGTTGCTGAGGGTGTGGCTCGGAAATGGAACGATGTGCTTGAAGCCCTGGGTTTGATTTCCAGAACTACAAAAACAGGGGGAAAAAAATGTCATGTTAGCTTTGCTGGCAAACTCCTTAAATCCCAGCACTGGTGAGGCATACACAGGCAAATCTCTGAGTTTAAGGTCAGCCTGGGCTACATAGTGGGTTCAGGACAGCTAGAGCTGCACACAAAAACTTTGTCTTGAAAAAAAAAACAAAAAACAAACCAAACAAACAAACAAATGTCTCTCATTAGCTTTGAAATCTTTTTAAAAGGGGAGAGCCTTTGTAGTAAAACAGCTTTGGAAGATGAATGAAACATGGACTGCCATGTTCTGGCATTTGGAACTGTTTCAGAACAGCATTTCCTTGTCCCGACTGTTGTGCTGGGGAAGGTTAAGCACACCAGTGCTGGAGTCCGGACAAGGCTCTCGGTGGGAAGCACGAGCCCCTGAGAAGCATCGGTTACGGCAGCCCCTCTGCTGGTCAGAACTCCACCTCCCTCGGCCCCTGGGCTCTTACTGCCTCTTGCTCCTGGCTTTGAATACTGAAGAGACCCCAAGGTAGTAGCAGTAGGGGCCTTGGGACAAAAGGTACCATTTGTTGTTGTTTTGAGACAAGGTGTCACTGTGTATCCTTGGCTGGCTTGAAATGCTGTGTAGACGAGGCTGGCCTTGCACTCACAAAGATCTACTTGCCTTTTCTCCTGAGTTCTGGGATTAAAAATGAGTGCCACCAGACTGGTCTGTGAGGAAAACCATTTTTACGTTTTCCATTTCATGTTTTTCATTTTTATCTTTTGCCTGTCTCGAATGGGGTCTCATGTAGCACAGGATGTCCAAGGACTATCTCCCTGTTCCACCTTCTGTACCACCACCCAGCCACCATTTGACTTGTGGTGATTGTAGAACAGTTTAAAGTAGACAATGAAAGTCCACAATAACAGGTCTCTGTCTCCACAGGAGTGCTACCTAGAAGGCGACCAGACAAGCCTGTTCCATGCAGCCAAGGGGCTGATGACCCTGCAGGCACTGTACGGTACCATCCCCCAGATCTTTGGGAAAGGAGAGTGTGCACGGGTGAGAACCCTCTGTTTTCTAAATAGGGGGCAAGGAGGGAAACTTGAGAGACAGATCCCCGTCACTCGCATATTCTGTGTGGAGCACTCTGTCCCCTCCTGAAGTTGACACACTGCTCAGCAGTCATTGCTCACAGGGTTTTGTGAACACTGCCACTGGGAGACATTCCCATCTACCACGCTGTGGTTCTCTCCCTTCCTGGGGGCTGGTGGCCACCAGCCCACGAAGCAGGAGGAACCAAAGGCGAGGCTCAGAGCCCATCCTAAAAATAACGAAGTCTGAAATAAAATAAGAAAGATGTGACCAGAGGCTCATGTGTTTCTCTCTGAACCAGCAGATCAGCGCTGGTTACTTCGTCATCTCCAGAGACTGTAACTGCCTCGTGTAGCAGGCACCGGCTGTGTCTGACACCGTGTCTGACTGGGCCCAGTGGCCACTGTTGTCGCTGGGTCGGGTGGTTACCGAGGGTGCTTTGTGACTGCTGCTTATTTCATTATCAGTCTGGCCTTGGCAGCTTTTCTCTCTTTAAACCCCTGGCTATTGTTTTGTTTGTAGCAGAATCTTAAACTCTGCTAGCTCCCAGGCGGCTTCCCTTGATCCCTTGTCTTGTTTCCAGCAAGTGGCCAATATGATGGTCAGGATGAAGAGGGAGTTTACAGGAAGCCAAAACTCAGTGTTCCCTGTGTTTGATAACCTGCTGCTTCTTGACCGCAACGTGGATCTGCTAACGCCGCTTGCCACCCAACTCACATATGAGGGGCTCATCGACGAGATTTACGGCATTCAGAACAGTAAGTGGGATGGCGTCTGCCTTCGCTGGTGGCTGATGGGACAGCTGCATCCACGGTGTGAGGCTGTTGCTCTATGGGTAGTTCTCAAAGCAGTTTGAATGTAAAGGTTCAAGGGTACTATTTCTCTTCTTTTCCTTCCCCCTACCCTCTGGCACCTGTGTTTTGACACAGAGTGTTTGTAGTGCAAGTTAAATGGGATTTACCATGTAGCCCAGGCTGGCCCTGTGGCTCCCTGGTGTTATGGTTACACTAAGGTGTGAATTATAACACCTATGTAAAGATCCAATTTCTTTTTTCTTTTTTTTCTTTTTGTTTTTTCGAGACAGGGTTTCTGTGTGTGGCTCTGGCTGTCCTGGGGTTCACTCTGTAGACCAGGCTAGCCTCAAACTTAGAGATTCACCTGCCTTTGCTTCCTAAGTGCTGACATTAAAGGTGTGTGCTATTACTGCCCAGCTGAAAATCCAATACCTAATGATGGTTTGAAAGTAAAGACTAATACGATAAAAAAAAAAAAATTTTTTTTTGGAAGCAAGTTGGAAGCATAGAGAGCTATTAATTCTTGCCCTGAAAATAATCCCAAAAATATCCCTTAAAGATCATCATTCCAGAAAAGATGGGAAAGCTTTATGTGAAAAATTGTTTTGCTGTTTATTTTCTAAGCAGTCCTAAGTAGCGCAAGTGGTTGAGAACATTATACAATATTGTGGAGCCTGAGATGTAGAGCCAGCTTATTCCCGTTCTGTACTGTGCTCGTACGTGTGTGTATGTCGTTGAGGCTCAGTAAATAAATTACCACATCAGGACACATAGGAGAGGGGAGTGGTTTAAGGGAGAGTGAGGCCTCTAACGGGTGCTGAACTCATTCCTACTCTTTATCATTTGTTTATCATTTATTTACTTATTTGTACATTTATTTTGAGAATGAGTCTCACACTGTGGCCCAGGCTGGCCTGGAACTCATAGAGATCTCCCTGCCTCTGTCTCCCAAAAGCTGAGATTATATAATAAATATGTACCACCATATTTATCATCTTTAAAAAATATCCCTAACATGTTCTTTGATAATTTCGTACGTGTAGGTAACATGTTGATCACACTTGCCTTAGTTAAGGTTTTTTTCTACATTTATTTATTTATTGTGCGCGCGCGCGCATACACACACACACACACACACACACACACATGCATAGGTACCTATTAAGCAAGTGTGGAGGTCAGAAGACAGCTTTCAGGAGTTGGTTCTCCCCTTTTGCCGCGTGGGCTCTGGGCATTGACCCAGGTCATTAGGCTTGGTGGCAAGTACCTTTACCCACTGAGCCTTCTCACTGACCCCTCATTGCTATATTTTTGAGACAAAGTCTTGATCTCTTGCCCAGACTGGCCCTAAGCTCTGGTCTTCCTGGTTCAGCTCCTGAGCCCTGAAAGTGTAGACTGTAGACAGTCACCCCCATCCGCAGACCAGTGTTTGGTGAGAAGGTTTCTGCCTGCTTGTCTTCTGAGTCTAAGGCTAGACACCTGAGCACACTGCCGATTCAAGCCGGGATTGACGCACATGAGCCGTGACTAGCCACGTGTAGTACCACAGCCCCCTGTGGCTGGTGGAGAATAGGAGAGCTTCTGAGTTTGGAAGGAAGAGTGACGTTTAGATGGAGGTTTAGGAGAGGAGAAACAGTGTGGTAGGTGCAGGAGTTGGGGGCAGCCACCCTGTCTTGAGTTGATGTACACAGATGACGAACTCCTCAGCGAGTGCTCAGGTCGGGGTCACTAGGTGGAAATCTTGGAAGACCAGAGTTTGGGCTTAATGAGTGATTGGGCCAGAGGTCACAGCATGTTTTCTTCATTCGGTCTTGGCCAACATGATATTTAATTCGCACATTTAAAATGTGAAGAATTATTAATAGTCTTGATTTATGCCACATCTTAAAAAAACAAAACATCTGGCACTGCCTAGACCTCATCCCCACATGTGACCAGTGTCCAGGGAAGACGGCCCCTTTAGACAAGATCTGTCCTGCTGCTTACCATGGATGGACAGACACACACACACACAGGCCAGCTCTCTGCCAGGGCCTGGCCTCTTGACATCGTGGAGCTGCGGATAGTGAAGGGTGTGAAACCCACAGAGACTGGGAGGCGGATGTGGGGCTGCTGATTTCTTCTGGGGTGAGAAAGTCTAGAACTGACTGCTGTAGCCTTAAAGCCAGGCAGGAAATGCCTGTGAATTATTAACTGTAAAATGGCCAAACTGGCAAATTTTGTGCTCTGTGCTTTTATCATGAGAACAAGCATGAGGTGAGAGAGCAGGGTGGTGGGCAGCTGAGGACAGGGATGAAGAAGCAGCTCCACAAAAGGTAGGCGGTGCTGGGTCCTTAAGGATGCGAGCGGATGTCTTGTTTCTGTTTCTGTTTTTGTTACTTGTTTTAAAAAATGGTATCTAAGCTCATTCTTAATTGGAAGGAGAGTTCATTCTAAGATGCAGGGTAACCGGTGGGAATCAGAGTGCAGTGAGGGCCTTGGCAGAGTGCACCCAGAAGGTGGCTGCAGGAGAGTCTGGAGTTTGGGATGGGGAAGGGTCTGGCCTGTGAGCGGGCCCCAGGATGGCTGTGCAGGAGGTGAGGAGGGGAGAGGTGGGTAGGGACTATCCAAGAAGAGAAAGAATATGTGTGAACTCACAGCCTCCTCGTGGTATCTTTTTTAGAACTCAAATGCAGATTAAGGAGACTCTGGGAAAATAGAGCAAAGAAAACATAGCCCTTGCCTGTCCTTGTGACCTGACTTGTCCCTCCTTTAGCCCAGACCACAGCATAGCATTCCATTCTTCTTGGAAGTTTCTTTGCAGATTGTTTTTTGGAGTAAACAGGGAATCAAATTGTACAAATTGTCATAAATTTCACAGGTGAGAGACAGAAGATGTTATCTTTGGTTCTTTCCATCCACCATGAGTCACAGGGCTTGAACTCAGGTCATCCACTGAGCCATCTTATGGCCGTAAACTTCACTTTTGATTGGTATAATGATGACTGCTCTCTTAGCACATGTGGGCTGTAATATTAATTTCTTCCATGTGCTGCATTTGCAAGTCATTCGCCTAGCATAGGGCATTTGTGTCACTTTCCTTTCTATGATCATAAGAGCGCCTTTGGCTGTTCCCCTTCATTGCCAGTCAGGCTACCGTCTGTTCTCTGTAAACACTGGGTGCCAGTTATAGAGGGGCTTTCTTCATACCCCCCCCCAATAATGGCATGGAGACCTTTTCTTAAATGAAATCTGGGTTTTAGCTTAGACTTGTTCCCAAGTAGCTCTTATGACTTAAGTTAACCTGCTTATACTAATTTACATTCTGCCATGTGCTTCATGACATTTCGTCAGTCCTGGCACGTGCTTCTTCCTCTGGGTCTGGCTGGTGACTTCTCCTGCCTCAGATTCCTTCCCAGAGCTCCTGTCTCTGCCAGGAGTCCTGCCTTCCTCCTGCCTTTTCTTTTGGCTATTTAGTTCTTTATCAAATCAACCAGAAAGTGAGGGAAGTGTATGTTTATAAAATATGATGTTGAGGTGTTGAGCAATGAGAACAACAAGACCAAATCCAGACCCTGCTCAGCTACCCGAGGGTTCAGAATTAACAATTGAATGTACAGAGGCAACCTTAACACCGTGTGCAAAAGATGACCCTAGCGGTTCCCAGATCCCAGGATGCAGGGGTTTTGGTTTTTTGTTTGCTTTGTTTTTGTTTTTTTCTGAGACAGAGTTTCTCTGTGGAGCCTTGGCTGTCCTGGACTCGCTTTGTAGACCAGGCTGGCCTCAGACTCACAGAGATCCTCCTGCTTCTGCCTCCCCAAGTGCTGGGATTAAAGACATGCATCACCTGGCCATGATGCAGGGTTTTAAGGGCCAAGTGGTATTAGTATCGTGCATCAGGCTAGATGGCTCAGCTCATAAAGTCACCAGCTGCCAAGCCTGACGACCTGAGTTTGATCCCTGGGACCCAGATGGTGGAAGGAGAGAACTGACTCCTACAAGTTGTGCATACAATAACTGAAAAAGAAAAATTTAAAGAATGTGTTAACATTATAAGATGCTTCATACATGTTCCATTATTTTCAAAATTTCTGTCATAGAAGCCCATCAGTGACTCTTGAGGACATCTCAAGGGTGGGAGTGACTGAGTTGCTTTGTAGGAACAGAGGTGGGAGACTCTGCCCGCGCCTTCTCTGTAAAGGAACTGGAGAGATGCAGAACCTGGAGTTCATTCTAGACCAGGGTGGAGGCCAGAGAGTAAATATTTTGGGTTTCTGCAGGTTAGAGGTAGCTGGGATCTGCAAAGCTCTGCCATGAACAGTAGGTTAAACTGTCTTCCGAAATAAGAGGTGTGTGTGTTGGAGGCCCTAAGTTCAATCTCTCTAACCAAAAATCAGAAACGAAACAAAGTGAGTGAATTTGGTCGTGAGGGTATAGTTTCTGACCTGTCCTCCAGTGTGTGAGTGTGTGTGTGTGTGTGTGTGTGTGTGTGTGTGTGTGTACAGAACTAAAACAGAAGTTGCATTTTAAAAAGCCCCCATGTTGGGCCATGAGAGATGGCTTGCTGATTATAAAAGCACTGGCTGCCTTACAGGACCCAGGTTTGGTTCCCAGCACCTACATGGTGACCCACAGACTGTCCATAACTCCAGTCCCAGGGGATCTGGCATCTCTTCTGGTCTCCTTGGATACACATGCACACAACACAGACAGAGACAGAACACCCACACCCATAAATTAATTAACCTTAAAATCCCCGCCACCTTTCGTTACTTCTGGGAATGTTCTGGAGTTTTCTGTCTTGTTTGTTGCTGTTTTTGTGGGTGTGTGGTACAGGCTGGCCTCAGACTCACAGCAGTCCTTCTGCTTCTGCCTCTGGAGTGCTAGGATTCATTGGGGCAGCTCCATGCTGGTGAGATTTTGTTTTAGAACCACAGTGGCAATTAGAGCTGTGGGGTAGATGTTGAAAAGCCACTATGCCTGGACATGGGCCATGGAGAGTGAAAACACAGAGCTGAGTGCCCTTGTCTTCTAACACTCTTCAAATTCAAGATTCACAGCTTGGTTTTGGCTGGCAACAATAAACCCTCCATTGTTCTGCAGTGAGTTTAAGAGGCATTTTGCACCCAGGCATTTGGTCTCTGGTCTTGCAGTAACTGCTCAAGTGTGTGTTATGTCCAACTTCAGGTTATGTCAAGTTACCTCCAGAGAAATTTGCACCCAAGAAGCAGGGCGGTGGCGGGAAGGAACTTCCCACAGAGGCGAAGAAGCTTCAGCTGAACTCCGCAGAGGAGCTCTATGCCGAGATCCGAGACAAGAACTTCAATGCTGTGGGCTCAGTGCTCAGCAAGAAGGCGAAGATCATCTCTGCGGCCTTTGAGGTGAGGCAAGCCTTGGCTCCTGTCCTGTCCCTGGGAATACTGAGGGAACAGCCCTCCTGGCCCCCTGTGGGAGATTTTGCAGCTTGGACTTGTATTTGCCTGAGATGTTTAGCCTAAATCAGGAATAAACGAAGCATAACGAACTTTATTTGAAAATAATTCCTTGATGTGCTCATAATTTTACCAACTATTAAAGCCAAAAGCAAATTTGCATGCTAGGGAGGTGGCCGTGCTTGCTGACTTTCATGGAAAGAATTGAGCCTTGGCTGAGGATTTGATTCTTGGGACATTGGGCATCTTCAGTGTGCTTTGTTTTGCTTTGTTTTCAGAGTGGATTGTTGCTTTGATTTTATAATCGTGAGTACTGAGACTGCCCCTTCCTATATAATATAGAGTACAGAGTGGCAGTGGTGTGTTCAGGACCATGTCAGAAATAACTGAAGTGGGCGTGATTGCATACTTTAATCCCAGTACTTGAGACTCAGAGGCAGGTGGATCTCTGGCCAGCCAGGGCTACAAGTGAGACCCGTCTCAAAAAATGTGGTGGGATAGAGGAATGAAGAAAAATGCTTGAAAATCAAAGGTTTTCGTCACAATGTGTGTGTGTGTGTGTGTGTGTGTATGAGTGAGTGTGTGTGAGTGTGAATGAATGTGTGTGTGTGTGTGTGTGTGAGTGTGTGAGTGTGAGTGAATGTGAGTGTGTGGTGTGCATATGCACATGGAAGCCTTACTTTAGGTGATATTTCTCAAGAGGTATTCACCTTGGGTTTGGCGTTTTTTTGGGGGGGGTGTTTTTGTTTTGTTTGGAGACAGGGTTTCTCTGTGTAGCCTGGCTGTCCTGGATGCAGACCTGGCTGGCCTCAAACTCACAAAGATCACCTGCCTCTGCCTCCCGAGCGCTGGGATTACAGGCCTGCGCCACCACTGCTGGGCTCTTCACCTTGGTTGTTGTTTGTTTTGTTTTTTGAGACTCGGTCTCTTGCCCCTCAGCCTCTGCCGCTGGGCAGCAAGCTCCAGGGATCCTCCATCTCTCCTCCTCCAGTACCAAGATCACAAATGCATGGCGCTACACCTGGCTTCTAAACTTTTTTCTTTAGATTTATTTATTTTTACGTAGGTGACTGTCTGATCTGCATGTTTGTTTGTACAGCACATCAGAAGAGGGGGTTGGATTGCCCGGGACTACACTATAGACGGCTGTGAGCCATCGTGTGCGTGCTGGTAACTGAACCTCTATAAGGTCCAGCAATGTTCTCAATGGCCGAGCCATTTCCCACCCGGGACCTTCTGCTCTTCAGTAGGTTCTGAGGGTCAAGCTCCTGTCCTGATACTTCCTTGGCAACAGCTGTCTTCTAAGCCCCCAGTTGATGATTTAAAAATGAAAAGAAGAAAAAACTCAAACAGAAATTTTAATTTTATTTAGTTTTTGTCTGTTTAATTTATTTGGTGCTTTTGTGACAGGGTCTCATGTAGCCCAGGCAGCCTTGAACTTGCTTTGTAGCCAAGATGGAGCTTTTATGACCTTGAATTCCTGACTCTTCAGGGATTACAGGTCTGCAGCACAACACCTGGTTTGTCCAGTGCTGAACAAAGCCAGGGCTTTGTGTGTGCTGGCCACTACCACCTACATGACATTGTAGTTCTCTGAGAGCGTTTTCAAAGCCCTATGTTCCCTTTGCCCCCTCCTGCCCTCACTGTGTAGTCCTGGCTGGGCTGGAATTCCTGAGGGACAGTAATACGTTTTCTGAAATGAAACCATTATATTTCCACAAGAGCAGAAAACTTGCATGTACCGAAGACGCTGCAGTTCATAGTACGAAGCAGCATTGAGTCTGAGCCGCTGGATGTAGGCAGTGTTTGTTTGTGGCTTGCAAATGCTCCACGTGTGTTTTCAGGGCCAAGGCTTTAGTGAGCACTCCCAGAAATGTGTTTCAGTTAATTTTGGATAATGCATGTTCAGAAACTAATGTTTTGTGACCCCATGTTCATTTACACAACCCTTTACAGGCCGTGACCTACAGTGTCAGAGCCTGGCTGGGGCTGAAGTGACGGCCCAGCAGCTGACAGAGCTGCTCTCACAGAGGGCCGAGCTTAGTTCCCAGCACCCTCGTGGAGCGGCTCACCACCCCCTGTAACTCCACTTCCAGGGCCTGAGGCCCCCTTCCGGCCTTCTCTGGTACCTGAACTCACGTGGACATGCCCACACATAGACACACACACAAGAACACATGTTTAAATATAAAATAAAATTTTTCAGCTGGGCTATAGTACACCTGTCTCATTTCCAATACTGCAGGTTCAAGAGGATGCAGAGGTTTTCTTTTAATTAACTAACTTTTCTGGTACTAGGGGTTGTGCCCAGAGCCTTGGCTGTGTGCACAGTGGTCTTGTCTGAGCCACATCAGACACAGCTTTCTTGGTGTTTAGACTTTGTCTCAGGCCTGTGATAACAGCACTGTTGTAAATGTTCCTCTTTTTAGGGGGTGCAAGAGAGAGAGCATGAGTGTGGCTAGGTTTTCATAAACAAGTTCCCGTGATCTTCTGTTAAGTCCCTTCCTTCTCCCTTGAGAGGGCACCAGTGCTCTAGAGGTGGACATCCTCTGTGCTGAGCTGAGATCTGGCCAGCATGGCAGTGGCAGGGGAGCCCCACATGTGTGACAGACGATAATGAGATCAAAATCCCAGCCGCCCATGCCTCATTACCACCTTCCTGCCTCCTCCAGTGTTGAGCCAGTTTATTCTTGTTGAGCTGGTTTTGAAATGTGGCAATCTGTACAGTAAGAAAACGACTGTTTAGACTCCAGACAGAAATTTGAAAACTGCTTTTTTTATGTTTTTGTTGTTGTGTTTGTGGTTGTAGACGTTTTCGATGTGTATGTTAACCCCATGTTTCTGAAGACAGTTCTGGGTGACATTATTAAAATGTTCTCATCATTCCCAGCACTCAGGAGGCAGAAGCAGGCAGATCTCAGTGAGTTCCCAGGCCAGCCAGGGCTACACAGAGAAACCCTGTCTCAAACCACCTCCTCGCCAAGTTCTTATCAATAAGCATCATTCACTTTGTTCACAGGCTGGATTCACTTGCGGTTCAGTGCCAAATGGGAATTGTTTCAATTACACAGAAAATTTTTGTTGTTTGGTTTTGATTTTTGAAATGGTCTCCTGGCTGAGGATGACTTTGAACTTCTGGTCTTCCTGGCTTCCTAAGGTCTATAAGTCAGCTTTGGCATGCCTGGCTTAGACACTGTCTGCTGTTTACTTTCCCCTCTGCATGAAACCTAATTTTTTTATACCTTAGAGCTGTGTGTGTGTGTGTTATACCCCCAAGGTCCCATCAGGTTAGGTCAGTGTTGTACCACTGCACTGTAACCCCAGCTACATTAAAAAAAATATTTTATGTGTGCGTATGTGGTGTGTGTGCTGTGGGTGCAGAGGCGAGCAGCCAGCTTCCTGCTCGCTCATTCTCCCTCATTCCCCTGATATAGTGCTATCTCACTAAACCAGAGTCGAGGCTGGTGGCCAGCAAGCCCCATTGATTCTCCTGTCTCTGCCTTGTACAGGACACCCAGGCGTGGGCCTGAGGAGACAACTCAAGGGCATCTCTCTTCCCACCCTGTGGGTCCCGTGATGGAGCCGCACCATCTCACCATACCTACTCTTCTCCTGTCTGTGATTTTGGAGCTAGGTTTAGCTTGATTGGCGTTTCCCCCTTGATGATGATGTCGGTGAAACACTGTCTAAGATGTCCCCCTGCCTCACAGTGCTGCCGCCTGTTGTGTTCCAGGAACGCCACAATGCCAAGACAGTTGGGGAGATTAAGCAGTTCGTGGCCCAGCTGCCGCACATGCAGGCAGCCAGGGGATCTCTCGCCAACCACACCTCAATTGCAGAGTTAATCAAAGATGTCACCAGTAAGTGTCTTCTCTTGTGGTTCTGACCTTGGGAAGGTCAGCTGTGGTTTTGCTGATTATTTATTATTTTGCTGTTAGGGATCAAACAGGGCCGGTGTCTGTGTAGCAAGTGCCTGAGCATGGAGCCACCCCCGTCGGTTCCTTTCAGCATTATGCGTGTGTCACAGCAGTACTGTGTGTATGAGTGTTTTAGATAGGGTCTCATGTATCCCAGACTGGCCTTGGACTTCATATACAGACAGGTCTGGCATGAACTCCTGCTCCCTTGCCTGTACCTTCCTAGTGATGGGATGACAAGTGTGTGCCACTGTGTCCAATCGCCCAGGATGAAAGTGCGGCCTGGGGGTCAGGAGCATCTGCTCTTGCAGCAGGCCGCAGTCCAGCTCCCGCCAGCACACCGCATGCCTCCCAGCTGCCTACAGCGCCACTCCAGGGCATCCACGGGGGGGCAGCTGCGCTCACAGGCATGCTCCCACACACACACTCAGGTGCGCATAAGTTAGTCACGTCTGTACAACTGGGGCATCTGCGACTGACTTAACATGAACCTGGGGGTAACAGCAAAGTGCTTCTCCAGAAGATTGCCCGTCATTATGGGACAGTTCAACACAGTGACCCTATGGGACAGATGACCTAATTAAAGCTATATGATGTTCTGGGTTTATCGGGACTCTAGTTTTGGTCCACTTGAAAACTGGCAAAGCACTTGTAATCCTAGATAGCATTGGGGAGGCTGAGGCAGGAAGACCATAAGTTCAAGGACAGCTTGAGCAACATGGCTCTCAAGCAAGAGAGGGGCAGGGCTGGAAAAAAGCTCAGTCAGAGACTGCTTACCTGACATGGCAGCGTGTGCCTGCAGGCCCAGTGCTGGGCACTGAAGGCAGGAGGATCCCAAGTTCAAGGTCATTCTCAGTTTACACTGAGTTCAGGGCCAGCCTGGGCTACATTAAACCTTACCCCTAAAACAAGCTAAGCCAAGTGTGGTGACACATGCCATTAATCCCAGCAGTCAGGAGGCAGAGGCAGGGGGATCTCTGTGAGTTTGACACCAGCCTGAAATACATAGAGCATTCAGGCTAGCAAGGGCTACACAGAAGGGCCTGGTCTCAGCACCAAACAGCCAGCAAACAAAATAAACAAGAGACAGAAAGCAGGCATCAGTCTAGAGAGACCGCTCAGTGTTAGAGTGTGCGGGCCCAACACAGCTGCCTGAAACTCCAGCTCAAGGGGCTCTGAAGGCCTGTTCTGGCCTCCAGCATTCATACACATGTGTGTACACACACATGCTGATACACAGATGAACATGCACCTACACATTTTCACACATGCATACAGGCACATACATGCACACATAAACACTTGCACACACGCATGTACACTCACTTTCACAAGCACACTGCATGCACACTCATACTCATGCACACACCACACTCCCTCCCTCCTTTGAAGACGGTCATCAGTGATGGCTCATGCCTGTAAGCCCAACATTTGGGAGGCCAAAAGACAGGGATTGCTATGAATTCAAGGATAGCCTGGGCTAAGGGATCCTGTCTTAAAAATAAAATAAGATAGAAAATAACAGAAACTTGCAGCAGAATTGTCACAAAGAGCCTCATGCTACATGGTAAAGCTAAACACAAGTCCATTTGACTCGGTGTGTAGACTCTGAGTCGTGTGTATGCTGCCAAGGGAACCTTACTTCCCTGTGGAGAATTAGTCTTTTGTCTGCTGCTGACAGAGGGAGGAGTGAGTTGGCACGAGGCTGTGCTCTGGGGGAGTGAGTGCTCACTGACGCTAACCTGTGAGCTGGAAGCAAAGACCCCGAAGGAGCAGTGTGCAAGTGTGGCGCTCAGCGCTCTGGGGGCTCCTGATTGCTCCAAAGTCTCTACCTTTTTGCTTTTGTGTGCCTCATTTCCTAATCCTGCTTCCACACAGCACTCAAATCAACTGACACTGTTGAATTTCTAAGTCAAAAATTTGCTGATTCCATTTTAGCGTCTGAAGACTTCTTTGATAAGCTAACAGTGGAGCAGGAGTTCATGTCTGGGATAGACACTGATAAGGTATGTATGAACCTGTCTACACCACAGCTGAAGTTCATCGTCGGAAGATTAGAGCCAGATGCTTGGTCCATTGTGGTGTTGTCCATATTGTTATTGTTGAGACTCAAACTGCCATGTAGCCCTGGCTGGCCTAGAACTTGATATATAGACCAGGCTGGCCTTAAACTCAGAGATCCTCTTCTCTCTGCCTCCCAGTTGCTAAGACTGAAGGTGAGCACCACCCCACCTGGCCCTCAATCCATTGTTTTGGTTTCCATCTACGCTCTGTGGGCTCACATGTGTGCGCACTCACACACATCTATCTGTGTGTATTTGGAGTGGGGGTATAGGTTATTGATAGGAGAGTACCTGTCTGGCATGCCAAGAAATCTTGGGTTCAGAGCCAGTACTCTGTAGCCAGACTTGTAGCTTCTTTTATATTGGGTTCTTTTATCCACCTCCCTATACCACTCCTCTCTCTTAGAACTCCAGTCCTCCCAACACTAGGTAAGAGAGAAAGAAGATTAGAGAGGAAAGGGGGCATTATATCATTAGACTACTTCCTGTTGATTAGGGGTGTCGATTTCCTTGTGGCAAGTTTGGTCTTCATAGTCAGGGTAGCTCCGACCAGCAACAGCACAGGGAGCAGCAGCCACTGCCTCTCGTGGGGCTCTGGCATGTATATACCCTCTCAAAAGTCCCCAGAATTCCAGACAGAAACTATCTGCAGCTGGCAAAATTATGCCTCTGCCAGAGCATGAGACAAATCATAGTCAGCTGCTATAGACAGTCTGAAGCAGCCCCATATCCCACACCTGGGATTAAAACAAAAACATTCCCATAACATTTTTATATTTTTAAAGAAACCAAAACTCTCACTACAGTACTCCTCCCAGAACAAATAGCAACAACACACACACCAGCTGGGCGTGGTGGCACATGCTTGTAACCCTAGCACTTAGAGATAGAAGCATTTAAGGCCAGTTTTAGCTACATAGCAAGTTGGAGCCCAACCCAACAGCAGATGCTCTCTCAAAACAAAAACCCCAGGCCACTTTTTTGTTTTTGTTTATTTGTTAGGCAATTTCTTTAAGTGTATATTACTATTAAAAATAGTGTATTGGCTCCCCTCTCTTGCACTCTCTTTTGCCTCTCTTTCTCTCCTGTTTCTCCCCCTCCATGTCTTTCTCTCTGCCTTTCCCCCTCTCTCTTCACATCCACCCAATAAATATCTTTCAGATAAAAAATAGTGCAATTGTTCAATTTGCAAAGGTTTCTGTTTTTTAAAAGTATTTCTATCACTTTATGCTGGGTAAGTTAATAGTATTTTTTTAGGTAGGCCAAGTCAGATAAACTGCAGACATTTGGAAGCCACTGCCTGGTTGTCTGCGAGGTGGATGTGTCTGAGCAGGCCATTTGGTTGTCCAGCGATGCCCTCCCCGTCTTATGCTGGTGTGTTTGTGTGCTGGCCGTCAGGTTAGGGCATAGGGATGAGAGGCTGCACTTCGGGAGAGTGTTAGGAAGTGTGTAAATGAGCCGTTCTCCCACACATCACCTTTCTCTGCCTTGGGGAAATATAGTGACATCACATTATGTTAAGTCCCTGGACTCGTTAGTCTTTTTTTGCTTCATCTCTAGGTCAACAATTACATCGAGGACTGTATCGCCCAGAAGCATCCTCTCATCAAGGTGCTGAGACTGGTTTGCCTGCAGTCTGTGTGCAACAGTGGGCTCAAGCAGAAGGTTCTGGACCACTACAAACGGGAGATTCTCCAGGTAGGGAAGCAAAACATGTTTTATTTGCTGAGAAGGAAAGCATTACTAAATATAATGTTAAGTTATATTCAATAATATAATTCTCATGGCTGCTTTTTTAGTGTATTGTGAACACTATCTTGTTTTGTTTTTAAAACCTGTTGTTTGGCCAGGAGGTGCATGCCTTTAATATCAACACTCGGGAGGCAGAGGCAGGAGTATCTCTGAGTTTGAGGCCAGCCTGGTCTACAGAGCAAGTTCCAGGACAACCAAGGCTACACAAAAAAAACCCGTTTTGAAAAAAGAAAAAAAAAAAAAATCTGTAGCCTGGCAGCATGCCACACACAGGCACTTGGGGGACAGAGGCAGCTGGAGCCCTTCAAGTCCCAGGCCAGCCAGGGCTGTGCAGTCACCCTGGCTGGAAAGACTGTTCTCCCCTTTGAATGTCGCAGGCAGTGTTTGCTGTTACCAGTCACTGCTCAATGTACTGCTGGTTTTTGTGGATTTCGTTTTTCATATGTTTTGCATTACAAAGGACAGAAATTGTCATGTGACTCCAGTAGTCAGGCGTGAGCCTCCGCTCCAGCCTCAGTTGCCCCAGGCCGGCATTTGGTTTGATTTCCTCTGACTCCCATTGCTCTTTACACACAGGGTGTTTACGCCCAGACTTTAGAGTGAGTGTGTGCTTCAAGGTTAGCATGACTGGGTGCAGTCAGTTCTCACCAGCTGACCCTTGGGCCACTTAGTGAACGTTTCTGTCAAATGGATGTAATAATGGCTACCTCCCACAGTCTAAGGGCAGCTGACTTGATTGTAAGACACCTAAGAGAAGGGGTTCCACAGGGGTTGGCTAATACTTGTCTTTTAAAAAAATAAAATTCCATGTACAATATTTCATTGTTAACTATCTTTGTTCTTAAGTGTGTCTATTATCTTTTGTGAGCTAAGTATATACTCTATATAGATATGATTTATTTAATGCTCAGGTTGAGTTATAAACAGACTTTAAAGTAAAAATCTCAAATCATGCTTGAGTGAGTATGAGGCCCCTCTCCCCTGCCCTCCTCCACCTCCACACGCCATGCCTGACTTAACATCACCACGGATGCCTTCTCCTTCAGACCTACGGCTATCAGCACATACTGACTTTGAACAACCTGGAGAAGGCTGGTCTGCTGAAGGCCCAGACTGGGGGCAGAAATAATTACCCAACAATCCGGAAGACGCTACGCCTCTGGATGGATGATGTCAATGAACAAGTAAGATGCATCCCTGCACTTGATTCTGTTGGCTCACTGTGGCAGTGTGCACACCCTGATGAGCACATCTGCTCCACTTTCTAAGTGTCTTCACATTGGTTTAGTGCGTGTGTGCATGTGTATGGGTACAACTTGCAGGAGTTGGTGTTTTCCTTCTACCATGGCAGTTCTGGGGCTTGAACTCGGCCTGCTGGGCTTACCAGCAAGCGCCCTTACTCCTTTAGCCTTCTTTCCAGCCTCCCTTGCTTTCTCAAAGCCATCTCCCGCACTTCTGAAAAGCAGCGCTGCATGTGTTGATTCCGGGTCTCAGCAGCAGCAGAGTGCTGTCAGTGGGTAGCTTGAGATTAATACAGATGTGAACAGAGTGGACTAGCAAGAGTGTGGAGCCCTCACCAACTGTGTCGCTCTCAGGTCCAGGCCATGGACTGTCAACTGAGAAGTCACAGCAGCAGGGGCTCGAGGGAGTGGGGCACACCCCATCCAGGCGGGATGATGCACCTGTGTGTGCTTGCTGCTGCTCATAGATGCCTCCTCCACACTCACTAGTCACCTGATGTACGCAGTCCTGCCCAGAGGCCATTCTTCGGTTAACGTCCATCGCAGCAGCTGAAGCCTGCAGGACACATAATAGAAGTTATTAGCAAAAGTTGTCATGGGATCAGAGGGATCTGTGTGGCTGAGGCCTCGTGTCACAGACGAGATGGCAGGGCAAAACAAGCCACATCACACGCTGCTGTCCACTCTCCAGTTGTCCCTTGGTCCCTTCCGTTGCCCCAAACAGAAGTCATGGCACAGTGGCTACAGGCTTCTGGGCACAGGCCCCTGGGGAGAAGTGTGGGGACATCAAGAGGAGCGGTTCACAGAAACATCCGGTGTGTGTGGACCAGCCAGCTGTGTTCTGGGAAGGGAGCAATTCCTGCCGCCGCTAAGCCGATTCTCACAGAGGCAACCCTGTGGCCAGGTTACAGTCCTTCAGAAGGCCTCTGGACAGCTAGCAGCATTACTACCCTACTCTGTGCTCTGAGGCTGCAGAGGTTCTCCCGGCTTTACAGTCACCACTCCGTGTGATGCTGCTTAGTTGGTGTGTTCACAGATAATGTTAGTTCACACTGTTCTGGCCTTCTTCCCCTCACCCATGTACTGCCTCGCCGGGGCTCTGAAGAGCCTTCCTGGGCCCCACCCTCATTCTTTTAATCGCTACATAGTTTATTCATTGGTCCTGAAAGTTAAACCCAGGCCTTACACATGCTAAACATGTATCTAGTACTGAACTGTCCCCATTTCTTTATGTGTGTCTGCTGGGGGTTGGGGATGGGAGGTGGGGGGGGGGAGGTTTGACTCATTGGAGCGTAGGCTAGCCTCCAACTCCCTATGTAGTAAGTGACCTTGAACTCCTGACCCTCCAGTCTCAGTCTCCTAAGTGCACACCTGTAATCCCAGCATTCTGGAAGCTGAGGTAGGAGGTTCTTCAGTTTGACACTGTCCTGGGCTTATAGTGAGATCCTGTCTCATCAAATAAATGAAAAAAGTGAAGCCAGGCCTCAGAGAAGGCTCATTGGTTAAGAGCATTTGTTGCTCCTCTAGAGGACCCGAGTTCAGTTCCCAGCACCAACGTGTGGGCCAGTCACAAGCTCCTGTACCGCCAGCACCCGCTCAACTCTGCAGGCGCCTGTTCTCTCACATCCAAACGCAGAGAGATGCGTGCCGCACACATAGCAGAAGTAAGCTCAAAAAAAGAAAAATGTGGAGCCCTGTGGGCTAAGGATGAGAGTGTATCCAAGATGGGCCAGAGCTAGGCACAAGCGAGGGTTTTGAGTCTCTGTCTTCCAGTCTAACCTCAACCACCAAAAGAAGGCGGCTCTCAGTCCTGTCTGTTTCTTTAACTGTTGGCAGAGCCCCACAGACATATCCTACGTGTACAGCGGCTATGCACCTCTCAGTGTGCGGCTAGCTCAGCTCCTGGCCCGGCCCGGTTGGCGGAGCATCGAGGAGGTTCTCCGCATTCTCCCGGGGCCTCACTTTGAAGAACGGCAGCTGCTGCCCACTGGGCTGCAGAAGAAACGTAAGTTTCACTGGCTCTCCCGTCAGCTACTGCTCCTATGGGTTGTGCACTTGTAAAGTTCCTCAGAGTCGGAGTGGAGTCGGTTGCTAATGGACTTTGTAGCCCTGGAGCTGTGCTGTGCCCTGGAGAATGACAGCCCGCAGTTTCTGCACAGAGCCCCCAGGACTTGGGGTGTTCAGATCAAATTCCAGGACCTCGAATGAACCGACTGCACCAAGATGTACTTGACGTTTTTATACTTTCTGTTTTTAAGCTATGTTTGTGATGTGTGTGTGTGTGCGCGCGCCTGCATGAGTGCGCGCGCCCGCCCGCCTGCCCACACGCGCACATGTGCCTGGAGAGGTCAGGGCCGTCTGCTGGAGTTCCGGGTGGTTGTGGGCTGCCTGGTGTGGGTGCTGGGAAACTAAAATCGGCCCCTCTACAAGAACAATACACATTCTTAGCACTGAGTCACCTCTACAGCTCTTTAAATACTTTTAAGTGAAAAAAAAAAAAAAAGGTTTGAGAGGCATCAGTATTGCATGCTTTACATTCTGAAATGTTTACATTTTAGGCCAGCCAGGAGAAAACAGAGTCACGCTGATATTCTTCCTCGGAGGTGTCACCTTTGCTGAAATAGCCGCCCTGCGTTTCCTCTCTCAGCTGGAAGATGGCGGCACTGAGTATGTCATTGCAACCACTAAGCTAATGAACGGGAGCAGCTGGATAGAGGCCCTCATGGAAAAGCTTCCGTGAAGTGTCCACAGACGGGACAGGTTACCACAGAACGAGCTGCTTCTGGGAGCAAAAGGACATAAAGCCAAGACGCAGGAGGACAACAGCTACAGGCTGGTGTCTGCTGCTGCTTCCTCCTTCCTCCTGCTCCCTGTGCTCTTCATCTCAAAGAAAGGAGAGTTAGCTTGGGTAAAGAGACACTGAGCTGGCCATGGTGGCTCATGCCTATGCTCGCCACATTTAAGAGACAGAAGCAGAAGACTGCTGCAAGCTTGAGGACAGCCTGGGCTACACAGTGAGTCCTAAGCAAAAGCCCTTTCTTCCCATAATAAAGGAAATCCTGTTTTGGATTTTTAAGCTTAAAGTCTTCATTAGCAGCTTCTAGAAATAGTTAAGAATGTTGCAACGATAGCCCCAACAGCCACATGAATGTGCAGCCTTTAAAAAGCAGAGGCTGAGGGGCTAGATAGGAAAACAAGTGGGAAGTCTGACTTCTGACCCACAGTATTTTGTTCTGGAAGATGAGCTGTGCCCAAAATAGTGGTTTTGTGTTGAGGATAAGCCAGTGCTGTCGAGTGTTTGCCCTTTGCTGCAGATAAGAGCACATTCATGTCTCTACCGACGGGATCCCAAGGCAAGCTTTGTTTCCTTCTGAAAAACAGACGCTTGAAGGAGCATCTTGGCGTAACAGAGTCTCTGCTGTCTGACTCAGCTGGTAGGTTCTCTGCCCACAATGGACTCTGATGAAGAGTGAGCTGACCCCCAGGCAGCTTCTGCAGACTGACCGTTCGAAGGCAGGGCTGAGCGTGTTCACATTGTTAACGCCGAGACTTGCAGTGGAGATGCCGCTGTTGGGGCTGTTTCCTTTCATGTCCATGTGGGCCCAGCATCCAGCTGGTCCTATCGTGAGCAGACAGCTCTTCCCTTTCTTCAGTATCGGGCAGCTCTGCATGGTAGCTGCCTCATGCAGCTTCTAGCCCTGTAGCTGTATTCAGCTTCACACATGCCTCTTGCTTGAGGATAGTCAACTGATCAGCCCCTGGTCTGGTGACAGAAGCCGCTACAGTCAGTCTCGGTCCGCACGAACAGGTGCCCCAGCTGCAGGGACTGAGCCCCAGCCCAGAGCAGGCCTGTGGGTGTAGCCAGCAGCTTGTGTGTGTGTGTGCCTGCCTGCCGATCGCCTCAGCATTTGGAGGATTTACGAGCGCCAAGCAGGGACCAAGTTGATGGCTTTTCTGTCACAATCCAAGTCTCCAAAAAAGGTAGCCTGTCTCAGCATTGCCCGGGTCCCATCCTAGGTGTGGTTTCTGTGGTTAATAATTTTCCTTTCACTTTTTTCATGTAGAATTGGGAACAATCTACTTCATGTTGTAAGTGAAAGGCATTGTGTATTTAAAAAATAAAACAACTTAGGAATGAAGGGCGGCAAAGACAACATTTGTTTCTCCTGGAGTTAATTCAGCCTTGCAGGGTGGAGGGACGGGGCACTCCCAATGGGGACATCCTTGCATAGAAATGTTTTTCTCATTCTTGTTATTCCGGGGAGATTAGTTTTTACCTTTGAGCCCCAGCAGTGGCTCGTCTCAGCTGCCAGAGACAACCTCATCCGCAGTGCTTTCTACTCCTGGGATTTGGTGCAGGTCCGCTGAGGTCTCCTTGGCTGGGGTGTTTGTCCAGTGAGCAGATACTCAGTTGTTGCTGAGTCTATATTTGCTTGCTCAGAGCATAGCAAGGTCAGCGTCTAAAAATGTACCCAGCAGAAGACCCTTTTAAAAACCACACACCTGCTTCATTTGTATACAAATAGAAAGCAGTGGTAAGCGTTTGATGTAAGTTCTCTTAGTACAGAGCTGTCTTTGTCTCCTAAGAGTGTACTCTGAGAAAGGGTGTGGGAACGGAACACTTACTCTAAGAGGGGGTGGATTGCTTACACCTTGTGTGGACTTTGTTGAGTTTGTTTGATGACCACTTTGCTACACCAGCTGTCCTCATTAAAAACATCTACATAGATGCTATTTTCCTTGTTAATTTATACATTCTTCTGTTGCCTTAAATAAAAAACGAACAATGCACTATAACTGGATTGGTTGTAGGGCCAGAGGGAAGTGGTCCAGAGAGGGAAGTTAAAATGGAACATTTCTTGAGAACTAGGACGGCCTCCATGTGAAGTCTATTCCACTTCAGTTCTGCCTGCACTAGAAATGGGTGTGATTTGACCATGCCGTGCTGGTCTGCCTTGCTCCCAATTGTACATAAAAGCCTGGCTAGAAGCTGGACATGGTGGCACACCTTTGCTGTCACCATCAGCAGGCTAAGGCAGAAAGATTGAGAGTTCAAGGCCAGCTGGGCTGTAGAGTGGGGCCTTGTCCCCCACCCCCCAAAAAAAGGGGGAGAGGGATTTGTTTAACATATGGCAAAGTATTGTTTAGCATGCACACAGCCCTGGGCTTAATCCTCAGAACTACATGGAGAAAAAGAAAAGGACCCTGCCAGTTTGACCCTAGGAGGAAATGTTTGTGTTCTGCAGAATTGAATGCAAGCAAAAATACTTCTGTTGTTGAGATAAGATCTTCCCATGTAGCCCAACTGGCCTTGAATTCAGTCCTGCCTCAGGCTACCAAGGTGCTAGAATTTACAAACCCAGAATTTTTTTATCCTCTCATATATTACATCCTGATCAAAGTTTCTCCCTCCCGCCAGCCTTTCTCTCTCCCCTCTCCTCTTCCTGAGATGCCACCCCCACCTCCACCTCCCCTCAGAAAAGAGCAGGCCTTCCAGAGACCAAACATTGTAGCATAACAAGCTACAATAAGAGTCACATCAAGGCTGAACATGGCAACCCAGTAAGAGGAACAGGGTCCCACAAATAGGCAAAAGAGTCAGGGGAGCCCAGCTTCCAGTTAGGATTCCCACAAGAACAGCAAGCTACTCAGCCATAACATACATGCTGAGGGGCTAGGTCTGACCCCTACAGGCTCCCTGATCTCTCCAAGTCCCCATGGGTCCCAGTCAGTTGATTCTGTGGGCCACGTTTCTATGGTGTTTCCCTGACCCCTTCTGGTTCCTCTAGTCTTTCCTCCCTGTTCTCCGCAGGTTTCCCTGAGCTCCTCCTATTGTGTGGCCATGGACTCTGCATCTGCTTCCATCAGTTGTTGGATGGAGCCTCTCTGGTCTCTTTGATGACGATTTTGCTAGACTCCAGTCCCAGAACTCTCTGCAAGCAGGGCAAACTGTAGGTTGAAGGTTTTGTGGCTGGGTTGGTGTCCAGTCCTTCCATTTGACGTCTTGCCTGGTTAAGATGGCCAGTACGGGCTCCCTGTCTCCCATTGCTAGGGTTACTCTTATAGATTCCATGGAATTTCCATTGCACTAGCTTCCAACCTTACCCCTGAAGTGATCTCCCCTTCTTGTCGTTTTTCACAGTATTTTCTCCCTCCCTCTAACCTGATCCCTCCTGTTCCCAGCCCTGCCTGCTCCCAGTCTACCCGAGAAATCTTTTCTGTTTCTCCTTCCTGGGGAGATTCTTGAGTCCCCCCAGCCCCCTTAAACCCTCCTTGTAACTTAGCCTCTCTGGGTCTGTGCTTTGTAGCATGATTGTCTTTTTCCTTACAGCTATTATCCACTTAATGAGTACATACCATATTTGCCTTTCTGGAGCTGGGTTACCTCATTCAGTATGTTACTTCTCTAGTTCCATCCATTTGCCTGCAAATTCCATGACATCATTGTTTTTAACAGCTGAGTAAATTGTGTAAATGTTACATTTTCTTTATCTATTCTTTGGTTGAGGGACATCTAGGTTGTTTCCAGTTTCTGCCTATTATAAATAAAGCTGCTATGAACAGAGTTGAGAAAGTGTCCTTGTGGCAGGATGAAGTGTCCTTTGGGTGTATGCCCAGAAGTGATACAGCTGCCACTTGAGGTAGATTGATTTCCAATTTTTTAAAAAACTGCCATATTTGACTTCCAAAATGGCTGTACAGGTTTGCACTCCCACCAGCAGTGGAGGAGTGTTCCCTTGCTCCACATCGTTGCAAGCATGAGCTGTCACTTGTGTTTTTGATCTTAGGCATTCTGACAGGATCTCAAAGCTGTTTTGATTTGCATATCCCTGATGGCTAAGGATGTTGAACATTTCTCTAATGCCCATAATTTTATTATTATCATCATCATTTGGTTTTTCGAGACAGTGTTTCTCTGTGTAGCCCTGGCTGTCTTGAAACTCACTTTGTTGACCAGGCTGGCTTCAAACTTAAGAGATCCACTTGGCCTCCCAAGTGCTGGGATGAAAGGCGTGAGCCACCACCGTCCAGCGCCCAGAAAATTTTAAACAGCAAAGTGAAGTAAGTACCTGAAGCAAAGGAGAGGCTATGATAAAAGAGGGTAAAGCACAAGGATGTAGACATACGTGTTGTTCTAAGTTGTAAGTGGTACTTAGGAGCTGATATATTTAGTTATATGATAGAGGATATCTTGCCAGACAGTAGAAGCAATGGACAGTATGTAAAATTTCTCATTGTTTATAAATGGATTGATGTGAATTTTATGCCAGGTTGCAATTCTTTATTATAGTTCATGTAGTGTGTGTGTGTGTGTGTGTGTGTGTGTGTGTGTGTACACATTCACACTCACAGAAATCAGAGAAAAGCTTTCAAAGAGTTGATTTTCTCTTTCCACCATGTGAGTCCCGAGGATCGAATTCAGGTTGTCGGGCTTGGTGGCAAGTTCCTTTACTTGCTGAGCTATCTTGTCAGCCCCAATCTCCTATTTTTTAACTTCAGTTAATCTAGTGCTATAAAACACCCCAGTTTGAAAAAAATTAAAATTAAACAGAAATATCCCAATTTGGCAAGTTTATAGATGCTACAAAGGCTAAACCACATAAGTGCCTCGTGACATGCATTTGAAGTATGAGAGTGAGGAGGGAAGAGAGGCCTCTTTTGAACAAGTTGGCCTTTTCATCTGCCACTCTGGTCTAAGGTGATGGCATACATCTCAGCCATCCTTCCTTATGATGAGGCAGGACATAAGCCTCAGATATCCAGTCCTCTGGGGGAGTAATTACTACTCACTGGCTTCCTGAGCTGTGTTGATGTTCTGCCCCTGTTTTTGACCATGATTCACTGAGGCAATGATTTGATAATAAGAGATCCTGATTAAATTAAGGAGCCATTTGCTTCTGGATGATGATGTTATAAAAGGGTTGACGTCCACACTGCCTGCCTTTCCAAAGATCAAGAAATAGTCTTTATAATTTAGTATAAGCAGAAGAACAAGCTGTATATTTGTGCTTGTTTTTCCTTCATTGTTACAGGGGACAGGAAGGCGTTCTTTGCTTTTCCAGATGGCTCCTTTTGTTGCCTCACTTTTGTAGTTGAACTTGAAAGTGTCTACACTGAGAAGGTGCCTGAGTAATGAGTCTACAAACTGCTAAACTCTGTAAATTAGGATCAAGCACTCTGGGCTGTCATCTCTGGTTCATGCACACATGCATGTTCATACCTGCCTTTCTTAAAACAGCAGCTTTTTCAGTAGACTAGTTGCAGTCAGTGTGAGGCGGCTCTGCAGGGCCCCAGACTGGCAGGGCTGCTGGCAGTGTTAGATGTATTGGAAGTACAGCCCATCTGGAGTGTTTCAACAAGCAAGACAAGAAGGGGCTTGAAATACCCCCCAGTATACCACTTGTTCAGCCCATTTGAGTCAGGAGCCTTGAAATCCACTGATGCCTCATCCTGTAGACTGTGGAGGTGACATAGGCAGAGGGTGGGCAGGGCTGAGAATGCCCCGCCTGGCCTGGGATTGCCTGTGTTCAGCTCCCCGGGAGCTCAGGAACCACAGGGAGCTTGTAATTGGTCGATAGACCACACCTAGTTGCTGAGCGACTCTGCTGGCTGAAGACCTCTCAGCTCTGCCCAGATCGCTGGAGTGCCCATAAGTGTACCTTCACCAGACCAGAGAGAAGCAGTGGAAGAGCGTGAAAACTTTGCCAAGTGAGTAAGCTGGGAAGGGTGGGAAGCTAGAGGCTAGCTAGCACTGAGGGGAGCTGCTGGGCAAGGCAGCAATGAATGGGCTGACTTGTGACTCTTGGCATCTGAGGGTGGAGTGCATAAAACATAATCGGGAAGGGTATGAACACAGGGTCAAGTTGCTACTCATCACTTGGCATCCTGGCTGGCTGTTAGGCAAGCATGCTGGGGGCACACACACACACACAAATTCCTTAAAAATCTACCGTCGACAATCGAGCCAGGAGAATGATGGAGGAAATGAGCTGCTGCTTCCCCTCCATTGTCAGGCAGGCCCACCGACAGGGCTGCAGCTCGAGTGAAAACAAAACTGTCCTCCACCAGCCCATTAGCGGCATCAGCTGCATTAAAAATGCAAGAGATGGTGGGAAGAGGGGGCCGGGTTTGAGTCTAATGCAAAGTAAGGACTGGAAAAGGCCAGGCCCCTTCCGATTTTGGAGCTCAGATGCCAGCGAGAGTGTGCTGGGCAACTGCTGCTTTAGAAGGCACTTAAGTGCGGGGCATAACAGCACTTTGGGCTTCCTTCGCATTGGAAGAGTAACGTCCCGCCAAATGCATCCTGCGCTTGCTCAGGCTCCTGGTCTCTGCAGGGCGATGCCGGCCTCGTCCACTGTCCACGTGCTGCAGTTGCTGCGGGAGTTGCTCGCCTTCGTGCTCCTCAGCTACACCGTGCTCCTCGGGGCGCTTCTGCTGGCTGGCTGGACCACCTACTTCCTGGTGCTGAAGTGACAGCGCTCGGGCCCGCGCTCGCCCCGCCCCGCCCCGCCCCGCCCCTCCGCAGTCCGGGCTACCCCTCCTGGACTTGCCCTCTCCGGGCGCGGCCCCGCCCCGCCCAGCAGCCTACTGCCAGGGTCGCCAGCACCCCCGGCCCTGGAGCCTGCAGCGTCTTCCGCCCAAGGCCGAGCGGTTGAAAGCCAGGTGCGACCGTTACGGCCGTTTCCTGGTGCTCTGGCCCCGCCCACTCGGCCTGTCCAATCGCAACTGCGTCCTCTGGTGGGGGCGTACCCATGAGGCCCCGGGCTCCCTGGAGCGGGCTGCGCTCGCCCCTCTGCTCGCTATGCTGCGTCACTTCCGGCGTGTGCGTCCGGCGTCCGTCCGCCGCGGGATGGCCGCTCTGAGGAGTTGGATGTCCCGGAGCGTAGCTTCCCTGTTCAGGTACGGCGGCCGCTGCAGAGCGCGGGGAGCAGCGGAGCGGGGCGCGCAGCGCGGTGGTCCCGGGCCGCGTCCCACCTTCCTCCGCAGTGTGAGGAGGTCCCCGCCTACGGCCCCCGTCCTCCGTCCGTGACAGGCTCCCGAAGCGGGCGTCCTCCCCAGCCGGGCCGCCAGTATGATTCCGTTGAGCCTCCGGTCAGCTCAGAGTCCCTGAGGACACTGCGGTCCAGCCGGGCCACGGCGTGGGCTGCAGGCCTGGCCTGGCAGCGCCTTGTGAAGAGGGCACACGTCCCAGTAAACGCCGCCGCCGGACGCCAGCGCTGCTGTCGGGCTGCTGCCTCCTGGGCTTTGTTAGCGGGGACCATTAGACCCCTGGAACCCAGGCCGGGGTCCAAAGCTAAATCTCGCGGGCAAGAGAGTTTCATGTTGGCGTCAAGTTGCTGAGCAGCTCTGAAGCAACTCTAAATATCCCCACCTAGCGGAAAGCGCCCAAGCGCATTGGCCTGTAGCTATTGCGCGCCTCTGACTCCCGAGTGCTAGCATTAAAGGCGGACTCTGTTGGCTTCTGGGATTCAACAGGCCGCCGGGTGGTTTATTTTCTTGGAAGACCACTGCTACCTCCTCATTTAGTTTACTGCTTGGCTTCAGAAGCCTTTTACAGGTTTATTTGTGCTTTTTAAAATTTGGCTTAATGTTTTCAGGTATGGGCAGCGTGTGCCTGTTTCAGCTAACCCTAAGAAACACTGTTTCTCAGAGTTGATAAGACCATGGCACAAAACTATGTTGGCTGGATTCGGTGTGACACTGTGTGCAGTTCCTATTGCTCAGGTAAGGGCTGGTCATGTGACAATGGTAGGGTTAAAAGGGTCAGGGAAACAACACCCTGACCCAGACTTGACTCCAAGACTATTTCTCGGTCTTAGTGAACTCCCGAGCATCAGAGGAGCTGCTGCCAGAGTTTCCTGAGTACCGCCTTCTTCTGAGTTGAGCGAACTCCCCATTTTCATTGTCTATTGGTGTAGAAACAGTATTGTTACCTGGTTTTGTCCCCATTCCACAACCTCTCAGTTGAGGAACCAGTGAAACTGAGCATCAGTTGAACTGGGAATTCATATGTCACTTCTTGTTTTGTGTTGTTGATTATTAATACTTCTTATTGATTTATCTTTTAGTTAAACAGCGGTTATTCCTAAACCAGCTCTATACCCAAATCACCACACAGAGATTTGTTTTAATTAACCTAGAGCACAATTCTGGACAATAATTACTCCATCCTTTAAATCCCCAAGACTGCATAGCTTCCTCCCATTCAGATTTCCCACATTATACTTGCTTTTTAGTCATATCTTAGGTCCAGTTCATCTCTCCTGGTGTTTCCAGGTTCTCTCCTCTCAGATCTCTTACCCTCCTCTCACTAGCTTCCTTCTCTTCCCCTCCAGAGCAGGATGTCCCACCCTATTCTCTCCATTGCTCAGCATTGGCTGGTTGTTTAATTGGCAATACAGAGAACAAATGGTGGCATGTTTACACAAACTTGAGACAGGTGCTGGTTAGAATAAGCATCTCAATGCAATGTCTGGATTGAAACCAGATAATGGGGTAGAGAAATCAGCATGTGAATTAACAAGGGTAAATTGTATACATTCCATAAGAACCTTATACCAACAGTTTTGTTTTATGGTTTAGTCTTCACTGAGGTAATGTCAACTGTCCTGGTACTGGAAGGTACATCCATTGACTTTCCCTGGGACTATAAGGAAGTCTTCAGTTGCTTGGTTGTCACTGGCAACCATCTTAGATCCCACCAATCTAGACTCACCTACTTGAAGAGTAACGTAGACTGTAAAGGCATCCCGTTCTTGAAGATAAGCTTGGGACTAGCAGGACAGGATTAGTAGTGGAATGAAGGCCAGAGACTTAACCAGGAATCAAATTCAGGTCACTAGTCAGTACTTGGGTACACAGTACTTCAAGCTTCATAAAGGATAGACTGAAATAAAAGAATCTGATAGTCTGTTGGCAGGGGTCTTTCATTCAGCACAACTTTACTGAACAACTTTTTGTATCATACACTGGGAAGGTAAGAGGGGGAGAAAATAAAATTATTTTTTTTCTTGTTTTAAGATTTATTTTTTAGCTAGAGTGTTCTATCTGCATGTATACCTGCACCAGATCCCAGTATAGATTGTTGTGAGCCACCATGTGGTTGCTGGGAATTGAACTCAGGACCTCTGGAAGAGCAGACAGTGCTCTTAACTGCTGAGCCATCTTTCTAGCCCCACAAATTCTTACTATAAAAAAAAAATACATTCTGGGTAGAAAATAAGCAGCTATAAATTGAGTGTAGTGATATGTTCCTATAATTCCTTCATGGGGAGGCTAAAGCAGGAAAATCAAAAGTTTGAGGCTAGCTTAAGTTACTTATATCTTGAGGTGCTGCAAAATGCACTCCTTCTCCACCCCCCAAAAATAGGTGGTGGTGGCCGTGGCAGCAACCAGCATTTGAGAGGCAGAGGCATGTGGATCGCTGAGTTCTAGACCCTGGTCTACAGAGTGAGTTCCAGAACAGTCAGGGCTATTACACAGAGAAACCTTGTGTTGAAAAAAGGAAAAGTCCGCTGGTGATATAATGTAAAGAAAAATGGGCTGCAGTGGGATGAGACTGCTTCATTTAAGGGTGTTTGAGAAAGCCACTCTGGTAATGAGACCAATGGTAATAACCTGGGGAAGGGAGAAGCCCAGAAGCTGTATTTTGCGTGGTGTAAAAAGATGGGTGGAGGAGAATGAGGACTTGTCCAGTAGTGAAGCCAGACAGGTGACCAGGATCACCTGCTGTGATTGGTTTTTGGATTTTACTCTGAAGCCACAAAGGATTTGACGTTGGAATAAAATGACCTTGTGTAAGTTTTACGGTTATTGTTATCTCAGGGGGTGAGCAGGGTAATGGGAGCGTCTAGATGAGATGATGGTAAGTGCTAGCAGACAGCAGAGGGGATGGGGAGAGCTGTTCTATTTGAATTGTCATTTGCTCGGTCAGAGGAGGAGGTCTCCCCTGGAAGAAAGTTACATTTTGGAACTGTCAGTGAGCAGCACATATTAATGTGATGGGTTTTTGTAAACACTGGAGATGTGGTTTATGGAGAAGAGTTAGATAAGAAACACACAAGCTCATTTCAGCAAAATATTCCTGATCCTTTTATTTCCATTTATTGTAAGCACTTCTGACATCTGAGACTCATTAACATCCCCGTCTCATTCCAGCTGCTATCTCTGTATGCTGATGAACCTTAGCTCTAAGCTGCCCAAGTGAACATCAGTCATCTTGATGACAAGACAGTCCTTTTAAAATTACATTTAGCACATCAGTCCTAAATGTGAGGGTATGAGAGGAGAGCTCCAGGAAGGGTTGTCTGGCAACCTCAACAGCAGAGTCATCTTGCCAAGCTGCCAGCATTCTTTTTTCTTTGAGAATGGTGGGGTTTGTCCTCTTATCTTAATTTATAGCTTTATAAATCCGTTGCTAGGCAGTTCTGGGCTGTAGGACTAAAGCTGCCATAGCCATCTCCTGTAGTGTTGGTCTGCTCTTCAGAACTCCCATGACTGTTACATGTTACAGAGCTAATTGGAGCTAGTTCTGCCTGCACTCCAGTACCCTAACCAGTTTTCATTTCCTTCCTTCCAAGGACCTTAGCCATTCTGGACCTAACTTCCTCAGTACCAAGTCACATTCCTTTAAAGCCTTTCTGAGTTCCTAGTCAATTGCTTTCTCTTTCTGGCTACTAGATAAATGTGTTTTGATGTTTGATGATGATCTATGTGGTGCTGGTTGGGTCAGCAGAATATGAGAAAGTACAGGGTTAGGAGACAGTTTATTTTGAGGTTTAACTGGATGTGTGATTTCTAGGGAAAGTCCATTCTGTATGTGGATTTCATTGTCTGTAAAAAGTAGTGATACTCATCCTGGAAATGAGTGAAAACACATTGTAAAGTTAGTATTGTTATTCTCTGGTTTTCAAGACACTGTGTCAAAGTTTAGTTTCCTATCAGAGCTGCTGTTCTGTGTAGCTTTTCAGTTTGAGATCTGTATGAAATGTGGATGTAATGACATTCTTTCGTTTTGTTTTGTTTTTTTTTAATATTTTTTATTATGTATACAGTGTTGTGTCTGCATGTACACCTGCACACCAGAAGAAGATACCAGATCTTATTTATGGATGGTTGTAAGCCACCATGTGGTTGCTGGGATTTGAACTTAGGACTTCTGGAAGAGCAGCCAGTGCTCTTAAACTCTGAGCCATCTCTTCAGCCCTGTGATGAAATTTTTGATTCATTTACAAAACAAGAAACATTTCATGTTTTGAAGTCATGCTGCTTTTAACAGTTATTCTGTGATTTTTATACTCCATGCAGCAAAACCAAGATAGTATATACATCACAGAGCAGCTGCTGTTGATACAGTGAGGTCTCTGTTGAGAGGAAAAAGAATTTATTTTAAGTACTGGGTCAGTTTTCAGTCAGTGACCAATTCCCATAATTTTGTGTAGGGTTCTATTGATTTTTGGTTTTCAATGTAATGGCTGAGGTTAGAGTGAACAGCTCTTCCCCTGCTTCCAAGACTATTCCGCTCATTGCCTTCCAGCATCTGCCTATTTCCTGTTAAGACTCAGCTCATTCACATCAGACCTCTGAAGTCTTTTGCTAATAACACTCCAGCACAGGATTGGTGGTTTCCTGTGTGCCCTACTTATCTTATCAACTGCCACAGCTCCCTTGATACTGTTTTCTAGATGTTTGTTCTCTGCTTGCTGAAGTGAGGGAAGAGAATGTCTTTTTATAGATTTGGTTTTTCAGGACAGGGTTTCTCTGTGTAACAGCCCTGGCTGTCCTGGAATTCACTATGTGGACCTTGAACTCAGAGATCCGCCAACCTCTGCCTCCCCAGTGCTAGGGCTAGTCAATGTCTTTATATTTTCAGCATCTAACATCAAGTTATCAATTGTAGCTTTGTGAATTTGTTATTACTAGTTATTTTGTATAAAGTACTTTGTGCTCTGGATCTAAGAATGAAAGTAAGAGAGATACTACCCTGAGATTATATATCCCTGTGCTATCTTAAACCACCAAAGCCTGATGTTTTCCCAGAGAAATATGCTGATATAGTTTCGTAAGTACAAAGCGGCTTCAGGGCATCTTCTGAGACCACCAGGTTCTCATCGGTAGCTTTACACAGGTTGGAAGCAGAATAACTGTTTATCTTTCAGAAATCGGAGCCCCACTCTCTTAGTAACGAAGCGTTAATGAGGAGAGCTGTGTCTTTGGTAACAGACAGCACTTCCACCTTTCTGTCACAAACCACGTATGCGCTGATTGAAGCAATCACCGAGTATACTAAGGTATGTCTCCTTCGTGCTGTCTTTTTTTTTTTCAATGTTAAGAGATGGAATCCAGAGGTTTATGGGTGCCAGGGAAGTACTCTACTCCAGAGCTACAATCCTCACTGTCCTCTAAAGCATTGATTTGCTAATCCAGCAGTTTGCAAACTATGGCTCATAACCACATGTGGTCTAATAGCTGTGTTCATATTTTATTGGAACTTAGCCAGGCTTGTGTATATACTGAGAGTTTAGGTAGCTTTAGCAGAGCTCATAAAGCTCTTGCGCCTCAAATACTTATTGTTTGGCCCTTAAAAAAATGTTGCTGAGAGCTGGGTTTTGTATTAGCTCATTCGTAGAATGCTTGCCTTGGTATTATTCTCAACAACTTGGTGGTGTTCACATATAACCAGCACTTGAGTAGAGGCAGGGGGATGAGAAGGTCAAGGCTAGTTTGAACTGTGAGACTCCTTGTCTGAAAAAGAGTACTGGAGCACAGGCTTCACATTTCTCAGCACTTCCTTCCCCCTTTATTTTATAGGAAAATTGAAAAGGCAGGCTGCGTGTGACCCTAGTATTTAGGAGGCAGAGGCAAGCAGATCTCTGCATTCTGGACCACCTAGTTGACATAGTGAGAACCTTTCTCAAAAAGTGAGACCAGAGGGCTGGAGAGATAGCTCAGCGGTTAAGAGCACTGGCTGTTCTTCCAGGGGTCCTGAGTTCAGTTCCCAGCACCCACATGGTGGTTCACAACCATCTATAATGAGATCTGGTGCCCTCTTCCGGCATTCAGGGTCTATATGCAGATAGAGCATTCATATATAAAATAAATTTTTTAAAAGCATTTGAAGCTGGTGAGATCACTCAGGAGGTTGAGTACTGGCTGCTCTTCAAGAGGACCCGGGTTAAATTCCCAGCACCCACATGGTAGCTCATACTTGGCTGTAATTACAGTTTCAAGGGATCTGACACACATGGAGGCAAAACACCAACACACATAAAATAGTTTTAAAAACAAGGCACCTAAAGAAAAGGCCAGGAGGTGGTGGTGTATGCCTTTAATCCAGCTCTCAGAAGGCAGAGGCAGACAGATTCTGAGTTTGTTGCCAGCCTGGTCTACAGACTGAGTTCAAGGATAGCCAGGGCTACACAGAGAAACCTGGTCTTGAAAACCCAAAAACAAAAAAAGTGCCCAGGGAATACTGGGGTGTGGAGTATAGTGTTGGGTCCTCTTGAGCTGGAATCACGCAGGTGGTTGTGAGCTGCTCAGTATGCACTCTGGAAACTAAACTGTGCAAGAGCTTGTGACCAGAATCAGCTGACCCACTCATCTGAGTGTCTGAGTCAGGAAAGCAGGGCTCTCTACTCATGGCAGTCCTTATGACAATGATCCATGACACTAAAGGGCTAATCTCCAGTCCTGGCTGAGAGAAAAGTGCTACCCACATGAGAAATTTTTCATGTGTAGCTCAGGCTGGCCTCAAGTTTCCTCTGTTATCCCAGGATGGCCTTAAACTTGAAATCCTCCTGCCATAGCCTCTTGAGTGTTGAGATTACAAGTATACATTCCCACCCCAGGATTTTGTTTTCTGAAGGTATGAACATCACTAGTCCTTTTGCTTACTCAGTTTTGTCTTTTGTCCTCACCCTGGGGCCTCTCCAGGACACATTCCTGACTGGAATCTCTCTGGTTGTGGTCAAGGTCCTGTCCTGAGGGGCATGCATGGGCCACTAGTCCCTGAGAGCCTAGGTTAAGGACTCCTTCCTGCAAGTTTCCAGCCATGATGTGCCTCTGTTGAACCTCTTCACAGATTGAGGGTTTATTAAACTTCCCCTTCCAGGGCAGAGGCTTACTCGCTTATTTATTCTGTTTTTAGGCTGTTTATACGTTAGTGTCTCTGTATCGACAATATACAAGTTTACTTGGGAAAATGAATTCACAGGAGGAAGATGAAGTGTGGCAGGTGATTATAGGAGCCAGAGTTGAGGTGAGCACACTTGTTAGTCATTTCCTAGACTGGTCTTCATATGGTGACTAAACTGTTCTTGAGAGTCACTGTGTTAACCCTTCATGGTATCTGGAGCTCTTTTCTAAACTTGCAGATGACTTCAAAACAGCAGGAATACTTGAAGCTGGAAACCACTTGGATGACAGCAGTTGGCCTTTCAGAGATGGCTGCGGAGGCTGCCTATCAAACTGGTAGTTAAAGGGTTGGGGTTCTTTGTTCTTTTAATTTAGTTGCTAAACAAGGATTTTAGACTGTCTGATGGTACAAATTATCTTTTAGAGCAGTGGTTCTCAACCTTCCTAATGCTGTGACCCTTTAAGACAGTTCCTCATGTTGTGACCTCCAACCATGAAATTATTTTCATTGATTTTGTTACTGTTATGAATTATGATGTAAATATCTGATATGCAGGATATCTGATTTGCGAGCCCCAAAAGAGTCATGACCAAGGAACAACTGGTTTAGAGGTTTTCTTCATTTCTATGTTGTTTTGAGACATGGTCTCATGATGCAGCCTTGGCTAGCCTCAAACTCACAATACGTACAACAGGCTCACAACAGTATATAGACTCACAATATATATATATATATATATATATATATATATATATATATATATATGTACAGACTCAAAACAGTCTGACTGGTTCAGCCACCCAAGTGGTTGTAGACATGAGCCGCCACTTCACGCTTTGACATTTTATTTGCATTCACAGAAGTTATGCTGCCAGTGTCTAGAAAAATAACTAGTAAAACTGTTAAAATGTTTCCATCTTTTTATAGCAAAGGACACAGTATCATAAAGAGTGTATGGCCCGCTTAAATAAGACAGTAGAGATGAAACCAGCAGAGCATTTTTTTTTGTTCAGGCTCTGTGGTGGCATGTTCCTTTAACATGGAGCTGGTATTGTCACTCCTACTCTGAAGACCCCAGGCTACAGCTAGGAAGTGACCAAACTGAAAATCAGCCTTTGCTTCAATTTTCCTTGTATGCAAATGTTAAAGCTGGATATGGCGGCTCATGCTTATAATCTTAGCACTTAGGAGGCTGAGGCAGAATACTCAAAAAAGGAAAAAAACATATAGGTTAACATGCTGAAAAAAGGGAACCTCAGAATTAGGGCCAGAGCTTTGTTAAACTCTTATTTTAGAGCCCAGCATAGAAAATGTAAATGGTTTCCTTTCTGTAGCAAGGTATGACTTGACTGTCATTGTCTAGTGGACCTCAGAAATGATTAAATATTCAATATGTAATTGGATCCAATCCCAAACTAAATGGGACTTACCTCAAAATATCAGATTAAGTCATAAAATAATTTATTTGATTTTGAGATAGGGTGTCTCTGTGTAGCCCCAGCTTTCCTGGAACTCGATCTGTAGACCAAGCTGGCCTTGAACTTGAGTTTTTCCTGCCTTGCCTCCCAAGTGCTGGGATTAAAGGTGTGTGCCATCAGCACCACATGGCTGAGGGGAGTGTTAACAGGGTTTCACTCTGCAGCTCAAGACAACATTAAGCTTACAGTGATCCTTCTACCTCAGCCTCCAAGTGCTAGGACTGTAGGCATGGACCACCATTCTAGCAGGCTTTAATTTTTTGTAAGGCCTGTGTGCTACATAATCATATTTTATACCATACTGGAGAAAAATGAGTATACTTAGTGATTACGAAAATGAAACAAGGTATGAAAGCAGGGTTGTAGAGTGAGTACCTCTCCAGATGTGGTGGGCAGGTTCCCAGGAGGTGCCAAGAACATCGAGGGCCTCCTAGGGATCCTCACCACTACTGGGGAGAAAAAAATCTCTGTTCAGAAATACTAAACTGTGGGCCAAAGCTTTTTTCAGAGAAAAATCTTAAGTCCTGTAAGGTACTAGAGGAAGTAGTTGACTTATCCTGCAAAAGTACATGCAAAATAATTGATAGCAAACTAAAGTTTCATATTTGATTAAACAGACTTTTCCATCTGCCTTCACTTCCAGAAATACTATTCATGAGTCAAGTTTGAAAGCAAGAAACTTACTTTTCTAAAACTGGGAAAAGTTTTACTGTATAAAAGTAGCTGGGAAGTGAAAGCATATGGGAAGCTTTCCTGAGAAGTACAGGTGCTGGTTTCATGCACCACAAAGAATTGTGAGGAGGGGACAGAGAACATGGTAGATTCAGCTGATGCAGAAAATGAAGTAAACTGTTAGAAGATACAAATAGCTGATCATGGAGGTACACTCCTTTAACCCCAGCACTCAGGAGACAGAGGCAGAAGGATCTGCTGTGTTTGAGGCCAGCCTGGGCTACAGAGTGAGTTAGAGGACAGCCAAGGCTACACAGAAACCCTGTCTCAAAAAGCCAAACAAACCACAAAATACAGACTAAGGGATTGGGAGCTAGTCTAGTGCCTGAGTTCAAGCCACAGTGCCTATGCAAAAACCAGGCATGGTGGCACACACTTGTAATTCTAGGGAGGTGGAATCCCTGGGATTTGCTAGTCAGCCTAGCTTAATTAGTGAGCCGGAGGTTTCAGTGAGACACATGCCCAAGGTTGGCCTCTGCCTCTCCCCCAGGCATGCATGCACACCTGCACAAAATACAAAGTAATGTGTAGGAACAAGATCAACAGTACTCATAAAAATAAACCTATTAAACAGGCTGTGCCAGAAAGATAGTTTTAGGGCCAGCAAGATGGTACAGCAGATTAAAGCTCTTGCCACCAAGCCTAATGACCTGATCTTAGTATCTGGAACCCACATAGTAGAAAGAGGACTCCCATAAGTTGTCCTCTGACCTTCACCCGTACACTGGTATCACACATGTGCCCCCACACATAAGTATGGAAAACGTTCTAAACGTCTTACAGAAGCACACCTAGGAAAAGGTGGGAAATTATGAAAAGAAAAACTGAAAAATAAGCAGCAACCCATAGAAGCTAACAGCAATTTCAGAGGATAGAAGAGCAGAACAACAAGGCAGAAACAGACACAGTTACAAGTGGGATGAGCAGGTGGGCGGTGGGCTACACCTGTGACCCCAGCATCGGGGAGGCAGAGGTAGATGGGTCTCTGAGTTGACAGTCCGGTTGTGTAGGTAGTCCCGGGCTAGGAAGGACTAGTTAGTGAGGCCCCATTTCAAAAACAAACAAGTGGGATGAGCTTTGCATCTCCAGAGACCTGCTAGTCAGAGATGTGGAGATCATCCTCTGTCTTCTACCTTTGTCAGTGAGCCGAGCTCTGTCAGTCAGACCTAGAGCTCGCCGTGTGCTCATCCCTAGCTAGCTTGCTCTGTAGATTGCCTCTCCCATTTCTTCCTTCCAAGGCTAAAATTGTATGAGTCTTTTCTGTCCAGCATTCACATGGGTTCTGGGACCCAAACTCTGGTCCTTGAAGTTGAGCAGCAAGTGGTTAACCACTAAGCCATCTTGACAACTATTTAAAAAAATAATAATAATAATTAATACTCACGAGATACACACATACAAAAAGTGTTGACCTGCCTCCCAAAAAGTACGTATGCATTTAAGAGAAAGCATACAAAGACTGATTTTGTACCATTGATTCTCTGGTTGACCTTCAGAACATTACCAATATTCCTGGTCTGTAAAGCTAAAACATGCTTCCTGAGGTGGGGCTGTCGCTCAGTGGCAGTACCTTGGCATGCATGGGGCTCTGGTTTCTTAACAACTCAAGGAGCTGGGGAGAAGGCTCAGTGGTTAAGAGTACTTAAAGAAGTCCTGAGTTCAATTTCCAGCAATCATATGGTGGCTCATAACCACTTATAATGTGATCTAATGCCCTCTTCTGGCAGGCAGGCGTATATGCAGATAGAGCACTCAAATACATAAATAAATCTTGAAACAAAACAAAACAAACCATAGCTGGGTGTGGTGCACATGCCTTTAATCCCAGAACTTGGGGAGCAGGGGCAGGCGGATCTGGGCCAGTCTGTTTTACAAAGAGTCCAGGACAGCCAGACTACACAGAGAAACCCTGTCTTGAAAAACAAACAAAACATACAAGCTGAGCACAGTGGCGCAAGCCTGTAATCCCAGCACTCAGTAAGAGTGACCTTGGAGGCTAGTGAGTGCCGATTCCTACAAGCTGTCCTGGCTTGTACAGGCACACCCAGCCACTGGATACGGAAACTAATAAAAGTGCAAGCTCAGAAAAGCAGGCCCAAGATCAGATGAAAGAAAAATATGTGAACCTGAGATTAACTAGTAGGCAAGCTCAGAAAAGACTAGAGCAGATGGGAGTGGGTGTAGCTGTGAGGACAGGGCTGGGATTTTGGTTGTGACGGTCTCTACAGGCACTGTGGCCTAACATCTCACTAGTGATGCAGTACAGTAAAGGCCCTCACACGAGGAGACTCTCCTGTGTACAAGGTGCTCCTTCCAGTCACCACAGGGATCTAGTGTTGCCATCACCTCCAGCAGTGTTTGGGGACAGGGTCTTGGGGTTTAAAATGAAGAGACCATCACTGTCCAAAAAGAACTTGGAAAGTCTGTGACTCTTTCTTGGCTTAGGGATCAGGCTTTTCGATTCTGGGCTTACAAATCACTCCCTGCTTTGTACTTCCCTTGAAAGCACACAAATCAGAATCAGAAGCACAAAAGAGCCAGCTGTGCATCCAGCTGTGAATTGTTGAGCTCTTGCCCTTTGTACAGCACCACAGAAAGGGGAGAAATTGGGCTGACTGGGCTCAGCAGGTAAAGGCTACTGCCACCAAGATCCAAATTCTGATACAGTGAGAACTGGCTCCTACTAGTTGTCCTCTGACTTCCACATGCACGCCATCCTCCACCTTGAAATAAAATGGAGAAGCTACTAAACACGAGCACCATCTGACAGATGACACACTAACATTTCAACCTAACACATGGTCTAGGTACACAAGTGTGTAAGAGACGGATGTCAAATATAACACAGCACCCAGAGACCATGTAAATCTTTACATAAATCCAAAACAGGCTGAAGAAGAATCCATAATGAAAGTTGAAATTGCATCCAAAGATGGACACCAAGCCCAGGTTATTTTAGGGGAAGAGTTAGACGATGATCTTCAAAACTAAAATTCCAGGTTGGAGAGAGAACTCAGTGGGCAATATGCTTGTTGTTGTACAAACATGAGGTCCCAAGTTCAGATCCCCAGCACCCATACAGAAACAAGTCAGGGTGGCACACCTGCAGTACTCTAGTGCTGGGAGTGGGTCCCTCTTCTTTCCTGGGGCTTGCCTGGCTAGCCACAGTAGCCTAATCATCAAACCCCAAGTTCAGCCAAGATCCCGGTTTCTAAAACAACAACAACAAAAAAAACAAGACAAAACAAACACAACACTAGTGTGCATGAAGTGCTGACAAGCCTGTAATGGAATTGTATGAAGCCAACAGATGCCAAGCTGAACCCAAGGCAGCACAAAACTTAACAGTTGATTTTGACTGACTTTGAAATAGTCAAGTCAAATATCACTGCAAGTAAGATGCAGTGACAGCCCAACACAGGCAATATGCAAATGAAGCTCCCACCTGGGTATGGGTTGAGGCAGGAGGAGAATTCAAGGCCAGCCTGGGTTGTGTAAGGAGACCCCAATGTTTTGTCTTTAACAATTAGGTACATGTATTTGTGTCTGTGGTTATATAGGTGCATGTAATGCAGTTGCCCCAGAGTCTAGAACAGGGCATCAGATCCCCTGGAGCTCAAGTAACAGGTGCTTGTGAGCCACCCAACATGGGTACCCCAACTTGGGTCCTCTGGAGCATCAAGCACTCTTGAGCCCTGGGGCATCTCTTTAGCATCCAATACCCTATATCTCCTCAAAAGAAATAAGATGCAGACCTAAACTCCAAAGCCTGGATGTCAGGGAAGGTAACCTCACAAGGGCTGGGCTGCCAGCCTCAGGCTGTCGTGTGTGACTTCTCACTGTGGTGCTCAGTGCAACTGTCCATCTTTTGACAGGAGCAGATCAGGCCTCTATAACTGCCAGAAATCACATCCAACTGGTGAAGTCACAGGTGCAGGAGGTACGACAGCTCTCCCAGAAGGCAGAAACCAAGCTGGCCGAAGCACAGACTCAAGAACTACACCAGAAAATCCAGGAAGCCGGTGATGAGAGGGCTGACCAGGAAGAGGAGGCCTACTTGCGTGAAGATTGAGGGCTTGAGCTCAGTGCCCTGTCCACCCACCCAGTGGGGAAAGCGGTGGATGGCATTCACCTAGTGTCACCCCAACTCCACAGAGGCAACAGGTTCTGCCTTTGCCCATCAGACCGGAAGCCTTTTGTGAGCTGTGCCTGGCCCCTTCTCTCTGGTCTCACTCAGCCTTTATGGTCCTGATTCTTAGCCCTCGGGCATGGTTCGATACTCCCTCAGCACAGCTCCTCTTTTGCTGATCTTTTTATCTCACACCAACCTGGGCCAGAGGAGGAAGGGTCTTTCCTGCCACACCTTTCAGTTCATAGCTGTTTTAGCTATAGTTTTTAATATTACTCAGATTTTCAAGTATGATTTAGCATTTGCTCCTCCACAGGGCAGGAAGGAGCCTGTCTGGTTTGTTAAGATTTCTGTTATAATGTGACCACAGCTCAACTAAGGAGCCACTCAGAGCATGAACAGTGTTCACCTGGTGCTCCCCACGGGACCTTCTCTAACACATGCTTCTTGGTTGTTCCTTCTTTCCTTTGAGTTTCTCTGCTGTGTCCAAAGGAACAGAAGTTTGATGTTTGCAATAATAATAAAAAAAAAGCTTTGGGGCTGTCATACAGCGTCCTTCCTTCACTGCCTAGGTGGTAGGAGTGAAGGGGCACTGGGGTCCCTACAGCCCTCCGGCAGCATACACTCCCATCAGGACATGCTGGGCAGGGTTGCCAGGTTTCAGCACTTTTAATCAAATAAGGTTGGTGGCATTATAAAAAGAGATCCATTCTGCTGGCCTGCAGGGACCAGCTTTCAGTATTGTTTCTCCTGTGGTAGGCGTTCCACAGTCCCTCGGAAGCTTTGCTCACCCCAGCCCTCAGGGCTGGGGTCTGCTGGTAGCTGCACATGTGAGCTTCTCGTCTGTCACCAGTGCCCACATGGTCCACATCTCCAGGGGGCTTAGACGGTGAACCAGCAGGAGCCCTCTATACAGGCAAGGGTCCCAGGGGTCCAGGGGTTGCTGGATTCCAAATGTCTTGAAGCCGGCATGGTGTGTGGGGCTCACCCCTAGCTTTCTCAGGCACATCCCCACAAAGACATCATCAATGGGGAAGAGTTCTGCCTCCTCCATGGCTGTGTGAAGACGCCTCACAGTGGCCTGGGACATGACGTAGCCGCCGCCTCCTGCGTACGGTGGATAGTGGTGGGCCCTGTACATGGAGAATGGGATGAAGTATTTGACTTTGGAGTTCCTGTTGGGCCTGGCCAGGCGGATGACATCTCCCACTAAGAGGTCCTGGGTTGGATCCCAGCCCTCTAGGAACTCGAGCACATTGGGAACGTGGATAAAAACATCATCGTCTCCCTTTAGTATGAAGTGGGCCTGTGTGCAGGCAGCTGCCATCCAGCGCTGCACATGCAGCTCCTTGAGTGTCAGGTTGAAGAAGTCTTCAGCAAAGTCCCACTGCAGGATGTCATCAAACTGCCAGCTCTCATAGGCCAGCAGCTGGGCTGGGGGTGCAGGTCCTGCCACCCCCAGGAGGAACACCAGCTTCAGCTGCCGGCCCCTAGCCCAGCTCCCAGCCCTGCCCCAAGTGCTTCGAATGGCTGCACGCTGCTCAATATGACCAGGCTGTGACTTGATGACCAGGAGCAAGAAGGTGTCCCTGGCACATTCCGAAGGCTCCAGCAAGATGGAGAAGTTTCGGCAGTGTCGATAGGTTAAAAAGAGGCGATGCCGGCTGGGTAAAGACAGGGAAGTGTTAGCAATTGCTAGGTTGGGTGGGCACTGGCTGTGGTGAGGCCTTGGCAGCGCCTGGAAATGCTGGCGGGCCTTGAAGCTGACTGCTGGTGTGTGCTCCTTCAGAAAGAGCAGGCAGCTGAGCAGCAGAGCCACAAGGCTGCAGAACAGCACACAGCCCAGACTGCGCAACATAGTTGAAGCCCTGTGGGGAGAGAGCACCTGAGCGAGGCTCACACAGCCCGTTTCAGGAGCAAAATGAGTTATCTGCAACCCTTCAGCTAAACCCTTGCCCAACTCTGGGACTTTTGGTTTTCAAAAAGGGTCTCATTTTGATTAGGCAAGCTTAGCCTTGACCAGCGGCATGTCTCTCACCTCAGCCTCTCCACGCACTGAGATCATGAGATGAGCCACTCTGCACAGGTCCTCCCTGGAGGAAAGACTTAAAAACTGCCCTGCAGCCCTCAGCGGCCTGGGGGGGCTTCTCTCTCCCATGTGGCCTGTAGCTATTGTAAAGCTGAGACAGTCAACATTCTCAAGTACCGTATGGAATTTTGGGAGCAACAGTGTAGCTTTAGTCTTGAGTCATGTACATTATAAGCATGAAACACGATACGGGGCTTTGCGGATGCACAACGTGAAGCCTACAGTCAGCCTGGTCCCTGGCAGGCCCTGTACTGATGCCTGGGTAACACAGCCCCAGCAACAGCAGAGCCCCAGGCCTCTCGGGAGGGGAACTGTACGACAGGGCAACAGGCAGCGGTGGTTCACAAAACAAAAACCACAGAGCGTGAGAAGACGCTGGGGGAAGAGGCCTAGAGTCAGGGGCTCTGTGGACTACATGCCAACCTCCCTCAGGATTCTGCTTCCCAGCGCCCAGGTCTTCGGGAACGGACCTCAGACTTCCCTCCCTGTCACTGTTACCTCAGGTCACTGTCCAGCTTTGCCATGCATCCTGCCTAAAAAAGTTTTGATTTTTTTTTTTTCCCCAAGACAGGGTCTCGTGCCCAAAATAACCTCAGACTTGCTGTGTAGCCACGGATGACGCTGAGCACCTGGGCACCCTGCTTCCACCGCCCCAGGGCTGGGGTCACAAGCAGGGCTTCGTGAGGTGCTGGTGGCATGCGCGCTACTCAGGCGTTACAAGTTTTCTACTAGCTCTCCTTGCCTCTTTCCCTCGGAGGCTGGAGCCTCAGCCAGAGCCAGCCCCGCACCTAAACACGGGGAAGAGAGCACAGGTGTGGCAGCCAAATGTCTGAATACCCATGACCACATCTCTTTCCCATCCTTCGGTTCAAAACGGTCTATCTATAGCAGGCATGAGACAGAGCAGATCCTAAGAACGAAGTGATTGAGGAAAGGCCACAAGACCTTGGGACACTGGAGCAAGAGCACGAAGCGATGGGACAAAAAGTGACATGAAAAGAAAACAGCCAAGCTCTGCGCTGAAGCAGGGGCCAGGCAGACCAATCTGAGGATGAGAGCCTCCACGGAGGCTGGGGCGCTGCTCACCAAGGAGAGCTGGGAACGCTCGGCGAGGCTGAGCAGCACCGCCCGAGGGCGCAGCCGAGGAGCAAACGGGTGCCACTGCTTTAAAGTGATTCTTACTGCGGACGAGGGGACAGGATGTGAAACATCGGGGGCGGGGGGCGGGAGGGGACTCAGGCTGCTAGAAAGTTCTTAGGCTGCAAAGTGGATGTGGGCCTTGTGGGAATACGGGGACCGCAAGAGCCGCCACTGCTCGAGGATCGCAGGTGTGAGGAGTGGATCGCAGGTGTGAGATGAGGAGTCCGCGGCCGTCCGCGCCACTCACGAAGCGGGAGGGGGTTCTGGTCTGTCCCGCGACCCGGTGGCCCGCCCACGCCGCAGCCCCCGGAAAAGCCCACTTCCCTGCCGAACCTCCGTCCCGCGGTCCTCCCTCCGCACTACGCGCCTTGGGCCCCGCGCGCCCTCGCCCGCGGGGTGTCGGCAGCCTCGGGCTCTGGGGAGCGGGTCCCGGGAGCTCCGCTCTTTCAACCTGAATCTACGCGGCAGCGGGCGCCCGGGCCCGCGGGGCGGGGCGCCGGGGCAGCCGCCCAGACCGGACCCGAGCCGGAGCGGCCACAGAAAGCCCGCCCGCAGAGGCGCCTGCGGGCTGCGGCCGCCGTCCCTCCCGCCAACGGGATCCCGGCGCCGCGGGCCGCGCGACCTCAGCCCGGCCCCCTACAGCACCTACCTAAGCTCCCGCGGGGGCCGCGCACCGGCACGGGCGACGCAGCCTCTCACCTGGAGAGCTGGGACCCACCCCCCGGTGGGCGGGGCTTCGGGGGCGAGGCTCCCGGCGAAGGCGGAGCTCGGGCAGGGGCGGGGCAACGCGAGAGGGCGGGGCTCCGATGGAGCAACGGCGAGACTCCGCGGAGCGACACTGCAGGGGGCGGGGCCACGGGCTCCGCGCTCCGCCCCAGGACGCGCCCGCGGGCTGCTGGGAGCCCAGCGCTCCTCCCCACGCCCGTGGGGCGGCCCGCGCCACGCCCCTTCCCCGACAGGCAGCTCCACAGACTCTCGAGCTCGGGCCGCCGTGGAACCTTTACTCTCCCCGCTAGTCAGCCAGGCCGAGGAGTACTTCCTCCACCGTTCGGTACTGCTGCAGCTGGATCTGGATCTCCACTGTCAAGGGCTCCAGCTGTTCCACGTTTTCGATGATTGGGGTCGCCGGTTTGGACCTCTCTGAGAAAATAAAAGTGAGAGCAGCTGAGTCTTAAGGGACAAAGGGGCTGCAGGTCTTCCCGAGACGTGCTCCTCTCTCATCCCAGAATTCAAGCCCTGTCCTCCGACCTAGAGAAGCTTGGCTTCCGAAAGAGATCCAGAATGTTAACCGCAAAAAAGAATAAACTGCATCTAATGAGGTCATTGAATAAGCCTCAGCTGTTTGAGTTGCAAAAGAAATTAGCTTTTTGCCGCCAACGCTGACTGCCTGAGGTCCATCCCCAGGACCCACTTGTCCCTGTGACCTCCACGTGCAAACTACAGCCCTCGTGTGCACGTACACGTATAAAATAAATGCATAAATAATGGAAAAAGAAAGAAAAAGGAAAAAAAGACACCGAGGATGTAGCTCAATTCGTGGATGGCTTTTTGTAGCCCTAGCTTTGATCCCCAGCACTGCATAAGAGAGGGGAAAACTGAATATTTTGCAGGGTGTTTTTTTTTTTTTTTTTTTTTTTTTGGTGGTGGTTTGTTTTGTTTTTTGAGACAGGGTTTCTGTAGCCCTGGCTGTCCCGGAACTCACTATGTAGTCCAAGCTGGCATTCTACTCCTACCTCTACCTCTCAAATATTTTCTTATTCATGAAGAAATCATGAAGCCAGGTGTGGTGGTGCACATCTGTAATCCTAGCCCTTAGAATGTGGAGGCAGGAAGATCAGGAGATTAAAGTCGTCCTCAGTTACATTGCAAGTGCAAGGCCAGCATAAGCTACATGAAACCCTGTCTAAAAAGAGAGAGGGAGGGAAGGCTGATGAGATAGTGTGCCAGGTAAACGCTCCTTACATCCAGAGTTCAATCCCTTTCCCTCCACCACGGTGGAAGGAAAAAATGGACTCCTGCAGGTTGTCCTCTGACCCCTAAACAGGCACCATGCACAGTAGATATACTGATACACACACAGATCTAAAAAAGAAAGCAAAAACTTAGCACTTACTGAATTTGTTGTAAGATCCAAGAAATATTCACAAACCCTCTTTGAATTCCCCCTTAAAATACTCCCTTTGGGACAGGCTATAGCTCAGGGATGGAACACTTGCCCAGCATGGATTTCCAGGGATGATCCTTAGCAGCCCTCAGAGAGGAAATAAGCTCCCCTCTTTTTCAGCTTTCTGTGGGTTATGAGGTTGGCTTTCCCTGTGTCTGTCAACCAGAGCAGCACGCCCCCAACTAGACTGCAGCTGCAGCTGCTCCCAATCAAGCCGGACAGTAAGAGACAAAAGTGTTTTATTCAAACAAACAAACAAACAAACAAACAAACAAAAAACCTTACAAAGTATCCTCACAGTCTGGTGTCACAAGACAGATCCCTGTAGTCCACTATGGTGTGGCCTCCAAGTTTTTTTGTTTTAAGGCAGTGTCTGTCATTAGTCTGAAACCCAGGGAGCCTAGCTGGTCAACCCCGGGGGTAAGTGCCTCTTTCATCAGCATTGGGGTAACAATACCTCAGGTGATTTGTTTTCTTGTTCTATTCTAAGGGATTGTTTACTTGTTTGCAAGGGGTGGCTTTTTTTCTTCTGTTTGTTTCTTGAGACAGATTCAGGTAGCCAAAGCTAGCCTTAAACTCATGTAGCTGAGGATGACCTTACACTCTCAATCCTCTTGTTCCTGCATCCCAGGCCTGTACCACCATGCCTGACTGGAAGTGTTTCTATTAAAGGCACGGAATGCTATAAATTAAAAACTTTAATGGCACCCCACTAATTTTGAGTTCAAGGCTAGCCTGGTCTACAATAGAGTTCCAGGCCGTTCAGGGAGAAACAGACAGACCCTGACTCAACACCACCAACAATAACAACATCCCCTGCCCCCGAAATCTAACACACCGGAAACTGAGGCAGGATTATGAGTTCCAGGCTACTATGGGCTACACGAAAGAAAGAAAGAAAGAAAGAAAGAAAGAAAGAAAGAAAGAAAGAA
>NW_026590062.1:12031904-12045408 GCF_907164565.1 Psammomys obesus | reverse complement strand
GAAAGAAAGAAAGAAAGAAAGAAAGAAAGAAAGAAAGAAAGAAAGAAAGAAAGAGAGAGAAAGAAAGAAAGAGAAAGAAAGAAAAGAGGAGGGGGGAGGGAGGTTGTGGGGGAGAGTGAATGAAGACTATTAGACTTACGTAGCTGAGAAGTGCAGATGCTCACAGAATGAAGTCCCGATGGATCGGGTCGCCCCCCCCCCCCCCCCCCCCTCCCATGCCTTCCCCAGCAAACATAGCCTACATCTGGGAGTCATTCTCAGTTCTCTCTTTCCTGTGGCTCTATACCTGGGATGGCCCCGGGGCTCAGTCCCCATCCTGCCCTGAGTGGTCGTTGGTAGGTCTTACCTTTTTTGGCACCTTTCTTTGTCTTCTTTGAATCCTGAGAGAAAGAACCACAAAAACAGGTGTTTACTGGGGCAGATGCAGATCCTGAGGCTGTCCCTGGGGGACCCCCACCCAGGCCATGGATTCATCCAGGAACTCGGGGAGAAGGGCTCCTGATGAGGAGGATGGCTGACCCGGGCCACACTTGAGGAGGAGGTGTCACCAAGCCAGCGACCATCAAAGTGCCCAGCAGCCCTGACAGACAACCAGGGCCCCTCGAGAATGCCACCAATCCCGACCTCACCCCATCCTGCCTGGCCCAGCAAGCTTTCCATTAAGAAGACGGGAGGCAGAGACAAAAGGGCAAGACCAAGGGGCCCATAGTACCCTGGCCTGTGTCAGCCTGTCGTACTGCAGGGTGCGGACCACCCCAAAATTGCACACAGTGGACACCAGCGTCTCCCCTGCCAGCAAGGGCTCCAGGTACACCGGGCCGCTCCCCAGCACGCGCAGCACAGGCGGGTCTTGCCGCAGCTCCCTGGGTGCCTCCTTTTTCTTCTTGAGCCCCTCTTTTTCCTGTGGGCAGGGCCAGGAGTGAAGACATGAACAAGACTGGGATGCACCCCCCATCCCCCCATCCCCCCCATCCCCGGCCGGCCCCAAGGTGGCCCAAGCAGGCCTTGCCTTTTCCTTGTCCTTTTCTTTTTCCTTTTCCTTGGGAGCCTCCTCGGCTTTCTGTTTCTTGTCTTTGTCTTTCTTGTCTCCCTTCTTCTGGTCTCCTTTCCCCTTCTTGGCAGGCAAGGAAACCTCAACAGGAGTTGACACCACGGGCCAGGAGAGGATCTAGATGACAAGATCCAGCAGGAAAGCTGACTACTCTGCCCCCATTCCCCTTGTCCTTTCTGGAGAGGCTCTGAGTGGCAACAAAGGAGGGAGCAGAGCTGTGACAACGCGGTGGAAGAGAGGACGTTGGAAAGGAGGTGAGCAGAGCACTGCAGCCAGTGGGAGGCCAGGGCCTCCTGCCCAGCCCACCTTCTCCTCCACGATGGTGACAACGGTCCCTGTCAGCAGGAAGGCCTTGACCCGCACCAGCTCCTTCAGAGTGTGTGTCATCTCATAGCTGCAAGGGATGACATCTGTCCAGGGCTTGTGCGCGGTGCTGAACAGGACTGTCCTTGGGGGTAAGAGACATGTGGTGTGATTGCCAGGGGCTTGCTGCCAACATAGGGCTGCCAGGGGACACCCAAGAAGACGGGCAAGCATCTATAAATGGTGAGGGACCAAGTCGTGGGCAGGGCAAAGGAATCAGAAGGCCAGAAAGGAACACAGGCAGAGAAGGCAAATGCCTGGGAGGACACTTCCTTCTGGGCATGCTCAGTGTGGCACGTCTGATGTACACCCACTAGAACCCATCAAGGTTTTTGTTTGGTTTTGCTTGTCACACTACAGGGTGCCAGGCTCTCCTTGAAAAGAGAGTTTTGCTCTGTAACCTTGGCTGCCCTGGAACTCACCACTAGCCAGGCTGGTTGAAAGAATCCCTCTGCCTCTGCCTCCTAAATGCTGGAATTACAGGTTTGCATGCTATGCTCAACTCTGAAGTTTAAAAAAAAAAAAAATCAACAAAGTAGTTTTAAAAAAAATCATAAATACAAGCCACTCTAAAGTGATGCTTTAATGGCAACCAGAATTCTCTTGGGACATGTGATGGGGCATGACAAATCAACTGTGGTAAGGCAAGAATTCCAAAGAACGAACAATAAAAAGAGTTGAAAGAGTCTTCCACAGGTGTCCATAGGCCAAAGTCCTCAGCAGCGTCATTCATAATGGCCAACAGGTGGAAGCCAGCCATTCCTCCATGGCTGAGCAGGCGGTTGAGCAGAAGGAGGTCTCTCCATCAATGGAGGACTACACAGAAGGAAAATCTGACCCATGCTACAGCATACATGAACCATGAAAACACAGCATGCTCAAAGAAATGAGCCAGACACAGACAGGCAAATGTTATAACTCCATGTAGAAGCCACGTGTGGTTAGATCTGCAGAGAGGAGGAGGCGGGACCTGGGCCAGACGGCAGGGCAAGCGGTGTTGAGCACAAGAGTTCTAATTTGAGATGCTGCTGAAGGAGCTTGGTCTCCTGGTGATCACTGTGGCTCAGCCCCAGCACATGTATGTAGTATGACGGAGCTACATTCTCAGGTAGTGTTAACGCGAGTAACAATGTTTGTTTGTTTGGTTGGTTGGTTGGTTGGTTGGTTTTCGAGACAGGGTTTCTCTGTGTAGCCCTGGCTGTCCTGGATTTATTTTGTAGACCAGGCTGACCTCAAACTCACAGAGATTGGCCTACCTCTGAGTCCTGAGTGCAGGGATTAAAGGTGTGCCCACCATGCCCCTCAGAGGATTAAAATTGTGCCAGGGGTGGTGGCCTCAGATACCTTGCAAATAGATTTCAGCTAAGAATCAAAGTCTGTCGACTCTAGTCTGCACATGTGACCAAGTAAATAGCAGGAAAAAAAAAACATTTTAAAAGAAACTGTGAGTGCACACAGTGACAAGGAGGGCTGAGCACGGGTTCAGGTGGTGGAGTTCTTGCCTACACACACCAAGCCCTGAGGTTCACCATCTCCAGCACCACATGGCACAGGCCTGTGACTCCAGCATTTGGGAAGTGGAAGGAGGAGAGGCCGCAGCTCCCTTAATGCCAGGTTGGACTACAGGAGATCCCCATCTTAAAAAAAAAAAAAAAAAAAAAAAGACAGTTTACAAAGATATCTGAGACAAAAACAGACAGAGTTGAAGGGAGAAATGGACAAGTCAGCAGAGATGGTTCGGTGGGTAGAGCAGCCTGCCACCAGACTTACCTATGAGAGCTCTGTCTCTGGGACCCCCACACTGGAGACAGCAGACTTCTGAAAGGTGTCCTCAGGCCTCCACGTGAGCTCTGTTACAGAGGTGCATCCCCAGGCCCGATTTTCATTCTTTTGCTAAAAGAGTTCTTAAATTATGTCTATCCATGCGTGTCTGGGTGGAGGTGTGTGGAGGTGAGCGCAGCTGCCCAGGAAGCCATCAGATGCCCTGGATCTGAAGTCACAGGCAGTCCTGAAGTGCCCAGTGTGGGTGCTGAAGAGTAAACTCTGGCTCTCTTTAAGCACTCACAAATGCACACATGCAAACTTGTGCACACGCACACACACACACACACACACACACACTTTTTTTTTTTAATTCACAATTGAGAACTGGTGAGATGGCTCAGCGGGTAAGATGCTTGCTCAGCAAATCTGACAACTTGAATTAAATCCCAGGAGCCCATGAAAAGGTGGAAAAGAGCTGGGCATAGTGGCACACGCCTATGATCCCAGATCTTGGGGGATCTCTGTGAATTCAAGGCCAGCCTGGTTTACAAGGCAAGTCCAGGACAGCCAAGGCTACACAGAGAAACCCTGTCTCAAAAAAAAAATGTGGAAGAGAGAACCAATTCCACAAAGTTGTCCCCTGACCTCACGTAAATACACACAATAAAAAAGACACTAGTGCTAGATGGTGCTGGCACACACCTTTAGTCTCAACACCTGAGAGGCAGAGGCAGGCAGAACCCTGAGTTCAAGGCCAGCCTGGTCTACATAGTGAGTTCCAGGACAGCCAGGGCTACACAGAGAACCCCTGTCTCAAAAATCAGTAAACAAAAAAAATAAACAAGACCTAGTAAGAAGGCAGCCAAGGGAAAAGCTACAGTACATGTCACTGAGAAAAACCACATATTCATAATAGAAAAGCAAGTTTCACAAATCGATGAGACAATAGTTAAAATGGGTAAGAGAGACAAAGAATAGTACAAGGATGAAGCCTAACGGTCAGGTGTAGTGGTGTGTACCTTCAGTTCCAGCGACCATCAGGTACGTACGTGTGCATGTGAGGCCCAAGGTTGACATGAGGTGTCTCCTCTGCTCATTCTCCATCTCGCACTTTTTGAGGGAGGTCTATCATTAAAACTATGGCTGGCTGTCATATCTATTCTGGCCAGCCGTCTTACTGCAGGGATTCCCTGCCTGCCTCCCACACACCAGGGTTACAAGCCTACCCAGCTTTTACACTGGTTCTGTAAATCCAAACGCTAGTGTAAGCGCTTGCGCTTAGGTTTGAAAGGTTCCCAGCGCTCTCTGATGGATCTGAGTTTCACCGGGTCTAGCCTGTCCACACAAAGTGGAATTGTAGGCAGTGTCAGGCAGGGTACCAGCGTGGCCAGATTCCAGTGAAAACAGAACCACTGGGCTTCTCCAGCAGACATCTACAGAACTGTCACAGCACCAGACATGGTGGTGCATGCCTTTAATCGCAGCATTCTGGGAGGCAGGCAAATCTCTGTGAGTTCGAGGCCAGCCTGGTCTACAAAGCAAGTCCAGGGAAGCCAAGGCCACACAGAGAAACCCTGTTTCAAAAAACAAAAACAAAAACAATCTAATAATAACACTAGATAGATAGATAGATAGATAGATAGATAGATAGATAGATAGATAGATAGATAGATAGATAAAAGACTGCCACAGCTCATTGACCTTCTGTGTGATCCAGCATAGCTCTAGTAAGATAAAACTCTTTTTTTCTGGGTGTGGGGGGGGAGGATGTTTTTGACACAGGGTTTCTCTGTGTAGCCCTGGCTGTCCTGGACTCACTTGTAGACCAGGCTGGCCTTAAACTCACAGAGATCTGCCTGCCTCTGCCTCCCAGGATTACAGGTGTGCACCACCACGCCTGGCTTTGAGATAGGACTCTTAGAGGCTGGTTTCCTCTGGACTTTTCCCCACATGCCTCTTCATTCATTTATTCTTTCTTTCCTTCACTCATTATAGAGCCTAAACAGGCCTCCACTTCACAATCCTCTTGTCTCAACTTTCTAAATGCTGGGATTACAGGCATGTATCCTTTCATTATTGCTCACCCTCTCTTATTAATTTTCCCCCAAATAAAAAAGCAATGGCAAGAACTCCTCAGCTTGAGGCGTGATGTAGCTTAGTGGTAAGGCAAATGGCAGAGCAGCACTGAATTCATGAGGCCCTGGTTCAAGCCCCAGCACTGAAACTAAACAGAACAGAAGCAGAGGCCTCCACTGGGACCTACCAAGTCTCTTGACACAGAGTCGGTTGGTGCCATCCCTGCTTCTTTCTGTCAGTGGCAACAGGACATCTGCTTCTCCTGCTCCGCCATCTCTGTCACTCCTGGGAGGTGGCAGCCCAGCAAGCTTAGCTCGTGTCCTCAGCTGAGGTTTTGAGGAACACCTAGGGGGGTGGCTCTGTCCTAGGGTGATGCTTTGTAGGCACTCAGACTTGGATGCGGTTGGGGTGACCTTTTTTTATGTTCCGTGTCTTTGTATTATCCAAAAGCTGATTTCTGCCCTGGCAGAGACTTGAGAAAAGGCCGGACTTTGATACTGTTGTTCTTATGAAGCAGCACCTGCCTCAATTTTGTAAACATCTTCTCCACCACCTTCTGATTGGTTTATTAAAGAGCTTGAAGGACCCATAGCAAGGTAGACGAGCATAAGCGGGACATCTAGCAAAGATAAAAACTCTGGGAAGGAGTCAAGGACAGGCCTTTCGCCGGCCAGATGCGGAGGAAGAAGCGAGTGTGTGGCAGATTAGCATAAACAGGTTCAGTTAAGTTACACAAGCTGCTTGGAGACAAGCCTAAGCTAAGGCCAAGCCTTCATATTAGTAAAAGGTCTCTGCAGCATTGGGCCGCTGGCAGGTTGGGACATTCTGGCAACAGGGTTCCCTCTCCAACACCAACAGGAATAAACCAAACACTTCCCACACACAGCCCCAGAGAAGCTAAGCTCCCGTTCCCGAGGACAGCCAAATGCAAAGCTGCCGGGAGGGGCAGGCACCCTGAAGGGGAGCTCAGCTACATTCCGTTCAAATAGCCACACTGTTCCCGTGTTCTTATGAAAGCCAGCCAGGGAATTTGTTACTCTCAATCCTTACGAAGCTCGGGGTGCGCGCGCGCGTGTGTGTGTGTGTGCGTGTACACGCATGTGCAAAATGGGTTTCCTAGACAATAAAAACCGTTTGGTGGGCCTGGTGGTGCCTGGAATTTGAACTATTCAGGAGGCTGAACCAGAAGGATCACAAGTTCAAGGCCAGCCTAGAAAACTTAGAGAGACTTTGTATCTAAGAACAAAAAGAAAGGGGGGGGGGGGGCCTCTGCAATGGAGTACCTGTCCAGACTCATTGCTTCAGCCTCTAGTACTGAAAACAAAGCAAAACAAAAACCTAGAACACCTTGCTACATTTTGTATGATGGATTGAAAAGTTAAAAGACGGTTGGAGAGATAGCTCAGTAGTTAAGAGCACTGGCTGCTGCTCTTGCGGAGGACCTGGGTTTGGCTCCCAGCACCCACATGGCAGTTTACAACCAGCTATTGGAGTTACAGATTCCAAAGGATCTTCCCGACTCCTCAGGCATTAGACACGCATGCATTTCTGTACATGAGGCAAAACCCCTCACTCATTCACAAATATATATATATATATATATATATATATATATATTTTTTTTTTTTTTTAAGAAAAGCTATAAGAATTCAGTTCCAAGAGCTGAGATGGAAGCTGTCCCATGTCCTCTGTTGACAAGGAGGGTCAACCTTTCAGAGAATTTTGGTCCCCTGGGCATTTGGGGCTCAGTTGTACTGAGTAGAAGATTAGGGCTCCAGAAAAGAAAGGTCTGTGGCTAAGCCCAAAGCTCCCTCTAGCTCACAGCCTACAGAGCAGCTAATAAGAGGCCTTCGTGGCTGGGGGAAGCCGCAAGTGCAGCCCTGGCTTGCAGCTTCCTCAGATACACCATCTAACCGCAGCCCCCTTCTGCCCTTACCCTGGGGATGGACAGAGCCGGATGTCTATCCGTGGCCGCAGCTTGGACAATTCCTCTGAGGAGGTAACTGACTGAGGCATCGGGGGCGAGCGGAGGGAAATGGTGGTCTCCGACGCCTCCGTATCTGTTATCATAGACTCTTCAGAGCCCTCGGCCATCTGATCCATCTCCTGAGCTATAAACACAGACAACTCCTTGGATATGCCCTCAGGAGACACTGGGTGAAGCCTCTGCTGGCCCTGGCGGCTTTGGCGACCTTGGCGACCTGGGTGCTGGGGCTCTATATCCAGCAGATCCTCCGGTTGGTCATACTTCTCAGGACCCTCTTCTTCTAAACGATCCGCAGTAGGAGAAGGCTTGACAATTTTTAGACAAAGAACATGTGTCAAACTGTTACCCCAGCAAGGGTAGGTCGACATAGGCCAAGCCGGGGTCTGAATATTCTTATGAATTTGTAGTGCTTGAGCTAGAACTGCGGTTCTTATGCATGCAAGGCAGGTGTTTTACCACTGGGCCATAACCCAGCCCCACATGAACTGAAAGCACAACCAGACACACAAACTTAGGAAGCAGGAGGATGAAACAAAGACCACCTGAACAAACACAACACTTTTCTGTGCTGTCCTTGAGTTTGCCTGAGACGCAGGGGTTGGGCAGGAGGCGTCATGAAAACTGTCGAGCTGGGCCAGGAATACCTGACCTGAGTGGGAAGTTTTGTGCTTCTTTCCTGTTAGGGTCAGTTGTCAGAGGGAAAAGGAGGTGAGCATCCTGAGACTCACCTTGCCTGGGGAAGGGGCTATCAGGCAGAAACCAGGTCCCTGCTTAGAGGAGGGGTATGACTCTGTGTTAAAGAAGATTTTTCTGGGCCCTAAAAAGCTGTCCTGTACACACACGGAAGCCCACAGATCTGGGTGAGGCCCAGTCTGCTACCCAGGCCAGGCAGGACATACCTCCGTGGGAACACTGTCACGGTGGCTCTCCCCCAGGGTACTGGCATACACATTCCTTTCGGTATCCAAATCTTCCACAAAGTCGTAGGTCACATAATAGTTGTAGGTGATGAAAGGGCCGTCAGGTCCTGGCTCTGGGTCAAAGACAGAGGTGTCCATAACTCCCCTGATGTTTCCAATGGTGACCACAAACTGTGCCTCGTGAGGCAGCAGGTCTGCAAAGGAGGAACGGCAGGACTGAGAGACGGGGCTGCAGGAGGGAAGGCACAGGCCGCCAAATTCCCCACCCCCACCCCTAGAGTTAGAGTCCCCAGCTCGGCATGACTGGGGAGGAAGCCCATAGATACCCGGAGGCCTTGTTTTCCTATCGGCCAACTGGAGGTGCTGAGAGGTGTGCAGGGACAGTTCTGAGACAGGGAGAGGTGGAAAATATCTGAGATGCCAGCTGGTACCTGTGGCTGTCACTGCCAGGTCTCACCATGACTCAGACCTCCCCAAAAGGCCTGATGCACCTTATACCAGGAACCACAAGGGGGTGTTCTCAAGCCACCGCAGAACAGAAGATGCCTCCAAACCCCTACCACAAGAGTCCTACACAGAAAAAAACCCAACCAAAGTAGCTTAGTGTACCTGACCAGGGTAGAGGTCAAATGGAGAGCTGCTGGCTAGCTCATGGGACGGAGGCGGGCAAAGCAGAGGCAGGGTGACTGCACCTACCACCTTGAATGCTGAGTCCCCGGAACTGGTGCTTCTCATTGGGGGACACGGTGATGTCGTCCAGCACGCACAGGCGTGCCAGGCTGTCCACGGTAAAGCCTCGGTAGTAAGGCACGAGGGCCAGTGGGTTCCCCTGCAGTACCAGCAGCCGCAGGTGCCTCAGGGTGCTGAGACTGGCTATCATGCTCTGCAGGTCTGTCAAGTCGTTGAAGCTCAGGTCCAGGGAGACGAGTTTGTGCCTGGAAGGTTGGCCAAAGTACTGGTTAGGAAGCTCAGTGAGCAGAGACACAGCCCCCCGGGCCGCACAGCTTGTTCTGTCTCGCAGCCAGATTAGCTCTTGATCCTGTGTCTCTTTTCTCCCTAGAACACAGCCTGTGTTCATGGACTCTCACAACCCTCCCTGTCCCGTTTCCAGCTGGACCTCCCTCTCTGTTAACTATCAGCTTAGTGCTGTGCCTCTGGAACATTCTTTGCAAATTGCTGCAAGCCACTGTAAGAGGTTGGGTATGGGGACCTGGGAGGGGGAGTGCACAGCCAGAGATACTGAGCTGGACATCTCTCTTCAGAGCCATAATGGCCGTGGCCACAGGGAGCTTGTCAGCTCGTTTTCCAGACCAGAGTTTATCAACCTGTGCGTTGTGACCCCTTTTAGAGTCTAGAGACCCTTTCACAGGGTCCCATATCAGAGATCCTGCATATCAGATATTTACATTATGATTCATAACAGTAGTGAAGTTACAGTTATGAATTTTGTTGTGGGGGTCACCACAACATGAGGAGCTGTTCTAAAGGTCGCAGCATTAGAAGGTCGAGAGCCGCTGCCCTAGAGAATTTGGGAGAGGAAGAAAGAATGAATATGTTAGTATGGACACATGAGACTGACAGGCAGCGATGAAGTCTAAGCCTTCAGTAGAGACCAAGACACAGAAACAGGCAGAACTCTGTCCCATGCAGCAAACTGACTCCGGCTCTGAGGCCAGAGGCCAAAGAAGCACCAGGGGAAATTGTCACGGTCACCACAACGCCTTTCCCACAGGCTGAGACAGCCTCTTCCCTTTCTCTCCTCTCTCCCTCATTCCAGTGGCCTGTCCTGCTAGGCCGGTCACTGGCTAGTTCCCGGGAAAGGGCAGAGGGAACACTGCGGGGCTCACCACAGGCCTTGCCCCAGGCCATCCTACTGAGAGAGAACTGGGTTCCCAGGAAAGACGTTCTCTTTTCATTCTAAGACAGCAGATGATGAGTTTTCACACAAGCTTTTTGTGAAATCCAGAGTTGGCGTTAAGCCCAAGGTTATGGTGTGTATTCTGAATCAAAAACCAGATTCTTGCTATTAGTCAATGGCATGAACCTAAATTGACTGTTCCAGGAAGACCAAGTATGTGGTTTCCTGTGTGTCTGCTAAGGGCAGCAGACAATGGAAGGAAGGGATTCCAGTGAGACTGACTGTGCAGACTGGGTGAGAACAGCAGAGCAGGGAGGAGGCCAAAGCTCCACCAGAGAGGGCCTTCTCTTTTCTAAGGCACCTCCCATCCCCAAGAGCATTGGAATGGCTGGACCATCCTGGAGATAATGGGGTGAGGGTGAGGGAGGAGAATATGGAGTTCTACCACATCTTCAACTATGCACTGAGTTTGAGGCTACATTAGACCCTGTCTTAAAAAGAAAGAGGGCAGCTGGGACACAGAGTTAACAAAATGTAACTAATAAGAAAAATAAAATTAAAAAAAAAAAAAGAAAGAAAGAGGGTAAGGGGGAAGGGGAGAGGCAGTAAAAAGCACCCATGAAAATACCCTCAGGTGAGGAACTCCTGGGTGAGGAACTCTCCCAGGAAGAGTCCTTCTGCAGCTCCCCATGATGGCCTATTAAAGTGGCCTCTGATCTCGCTGTAGGTCTCATGTCTGAATTTTAAATTTTCCACAGTTAATCCTGCAAGGAGACAAACGCCTCTGGGCGTGGGGGTGCCCTGCAAAGCTCTGGTGGATGGACGTTCAGCTACAATGGGGCACCCAAGAGTTGCCTCTAGGACAATGGCTCTCAGCCTGGAGAGGTTTTGCCCCTCAGGAGACGTTGGGCTCTGCCTGCAGATGTCTGCCTCTAGTAGCGAGAGGCGAGTGTGCTGCTAAGTGTCCGCCGCAGAGAAGGCACGATAAACTGAAACGCCCCAGAACTAAGCTGACGACCCACCAGCCCCTGGCATCCTTATCCTTCCTGGAGCCTCGGTGATAGATTGTGACTGAGTGAGAATGAAAGCCTAGTGTGGGTTCAGCAGCTGCGGAGAAGTTACGGAACAAGCAGAGCCAAGCCCTCCAGGGCCGAGTCCCCACACCTGCCTCTGAGTGCCTCTCTCTCCTTTCATCCAGACTCCCACATTACCAGTTGTTAGAGGTGATGTACAGACTCTCCAAGGGGCCCAGTAGTTTGTTGTGGCCCAGCCCCAGGTGCTGCAAGTTCGGTGGTGGAGGGGAGCACAGACACTCCATGCTGGTGATCAGGTTGCCATAGAGCTCCAGCACCTGAGAAGAAACAGCGTTGGCCACGACTGGAGGGCTTTATCCCACTCACCACAGGCTCCTGCTCCTGCCCTGGGAAACTCAGAAAGGGAGTTTGGGTTGCCGGTTACTGCCTCCCTTTGCCAACTTGCTTTCAATAATGCAGTAACAGGATGTTGTGTGGCTTAATTGGTAGACAGCTTATCCAGCATGCATGGGACCCTGAGTACCATCTCCAGAACCTAATGCCAGTGTGGCAGCATGCTCCTGTAACTCCAGTATTTGAGAGGTAGAGGTAGGAGGATAGAGTTAAGGATCATTCTTGACTACATAGTGAGTCTGAGTCCAGGCTAGTATACATGAAACTCTGTCTCAAAGGGGGGGATGGGAGCCGGGCATGGTGGTGCACGCCTTTAATTTTCAGCACTCCTGGTGGCAAAGGCAGGTGGCTTGCTGTGAGTCTGAGGCCAGCCTGGTCTACAAAGCGAGACCAGGACAGCAAGGCTACACAGAAAAACCCTGTCTCAAAAAAAGGGGAGAGGTAGAGGGGGGGTATGAGGATGGGAGGGGAGTCACAGAGCTGACTACACAAGCCTGATGGCCTGAGTTCAATTCCTGAATCCCAAGGTGGAAGGAAAGAACCAGTTCTCACAAAGCTGTTTTCTGACCCACGTGAGTACCATGGCACATGTGTCCCCTAATACATACACAAAATAATAAAATTTAAAATAAAAAAAATTAGCATAAGAAGAGTGGGCGAGGTGGCATGTGCCTATAACCCCAGCCCTCGGGATCCTGAAACACAAGGCTCTCAAGTTCCTGGCTAGCTTGGGCTATTCAACAAGTCCCGAGTCAACCTAGAATATAAAGCAGCATCCTGTCTCAAAAGAAAAGGGGGCGAGGGTGGGGGAGTGAGGAGGGTGTGGTTGGGGCATAGAGGCAGAACAAAGGGTTTTGCTGCAGCCAAAGGGGAAGATTCTTTATTGTTTGGAAGGGGAGGTGGTAGGGAGTGGTTGGGGATGAGTTTTTTTGTTGTCATTTTGTTGTTTTTTGTTTTTGTGAGACAGGGTTTCTCTGTGTAGTCGTGGCTGTCCTGGAACTCTCTCTCTGTAGACCAGGCTGGCCTCAAACTCAGAGATCTGCCTGTCTCTGCCTCCCGAGTGCTGGGATTAAAGGTGTGCGCCACCACTGCCCAGTTTACCCTAGCACCCTCTTAACCTGTGGGAATGCACGGGGATGGGCGTGGACCGTGGAATAAGCCCTGAGTTGGCAGCTCTGTTTGCCTCACTTTCACTTCTTACCTACGGTGCTGTCTTGAGCAGGCATATGGAGACAAGCCACTAAATCAGCTGAGTCAGTTCTCAGCGTTGAACTCCAACGACGACATTTTAGTATGCTCAGCTGAAGACCCCTGATAAAGCGTGGTCTACCCTCTTTATCTGTTTTGTGTGCATATGTGGGTGTGTTTACATGTGGGTAAATGTGTGTGCACGTGGGTACATTCATGTGTGTGAAGCATGGGTACATGTATGTGTGTACATACATGCGCATGCACGTACATTCATGTATGCACGTGTGTACATGTGTGTATGAGCGTGTGTACATGGATTACATATGTGTGCGTGCATTTGTGTTGGCATGTGTGTGTATATGTGTTCATGCAGGTGTATACGTGTGTGCATGTGTGTACATATGTGTGCATGTATGCGTGCATGTGTGTGTATCTGTGTTTGTGTCCAGGTGAGTCTCCCACGCACCTGGAACTTACAATATAGACAGGCTGGTTGGCCAGAGAGTCTCAATGCCCCTCCCTCCCCCCGTGTCCACCTCCCTAACACTGAGATAAAAAGCACACCCCAAATAATCCATATTTCTCACATGGGGTCTGGTGCACCCAACTCAAGTGTTCCTGCTTGCAAGGCAATCATTTTACTGACTAAACTATCTCCATAGCCCCTCACCTACTGTTTTAGCATGGTAAAATGTATATCATACAAATTAGCCATTTCAAGCGTATAATTCATGGGCTTTAATTACATTCACAATGCCAGCTACCACCATCAGCTCAAACAGATGTAGGAAGGGAGGGAGGGAGGGAGGGAGAGGGAGAGAGGAAGGAAGGAAGGAAGGAAGGAAGGAAGGAAGGAAGGAAGGAAGG
>NW_026590062.1:12019135-12031894 GCF_907164565.1 Psammomys obesus | reverse complement strand
AGGAAGGAAGGAAGGAAGGAAGGAAGGAAGGAAGGAAGGAAGGAAGGAAGAAAAAGACCACTGAGCAGTAACCTCCTGGTCCTTCCTCAGAGGAGCAGGTCCTTCCTAGAGGCCCCCATGACCTCTACTGGCTTTTGTTTCTGTGGCCTCTGCACTTCTACATATTTCATTAAGTGTAATTATATATAAGATCTCTCTCTCTCTTTTTAATCTGGCTTCTTTCATCTGATGTGATATTTTCTTGGTGACTATCAGAATGACCTTCCTCCTTTATAAGTGAACAATGTTCTGTTTCATGGAGAGACCACATTTTGTTTTCTGGTCATCTGGCCATAGGTGCTGGGTCATTCCCACTTCCCGGCTGTTTCGAATAGCAGGACTGTGAACACTGGTAAACCAGAGCCTGCTTGAGCCCTTCCTTCATTTCTGTGGGCATAACTGTGAAAGGCTGGAAGTGGGTTATATAACTTGTTGAGGAACATGGGTCTTAGCACACAGCTACCCTAGCCTGAGCTGTGCAAGGGAGAACTTGGGTTCTAAGACCCCATATGAACCTGTACCTTCAATGTTGGGGGTAGATTGTTTGCATCGATTTCCTCAATTTTATTGGCACACAGAACCAACTCCTCGAGCTTTAGAAACTTCAAGAGGTCTTTATCCACTAGAGTCACCTGGAAGGAAAGAAAGGGAAACGGAGGACTCTGGTGAGCCAGGCAGCGCTGGAGTAGAAGCTTGTGACCAGGTCTGCTAGGAAGGTAACAGGTGAATTAGCTACTGTTCTGCCGCTGTGACAAAATGCCATGTCCAAGCAGCTGAAGGAAGAGCTTCTTTTGGCTCATGGTTGCAGAGGGCTAGATGTCCATATGGAGGGAAGGCATGGCAGCAGGAGGTGGGAGCTACCCGTTCACACTCTGACCACACAGAGGAGGCAGAGAGAACAAGGAGGTGGGATGCGCCTACCCCCCCCCCAAAGCCCACCATCATCCATGCACTTCCCGCAGCCATGCTGCACCTCCCAAAGGTTCTATCGCTTCCCCCAGAGAACTGGGAAACAAGTGTTCAGATGCCTGAGTCTGTGAGGGACTTCTCTCAGTCAAAGCAAAACTCGTCCGTTCCAAGTTAAGTCCCAGGCCTTCAACCTCACACTCTTTTCCCTCCTACAGAACCATGGCGTGGTTCTGAAGGGGTTAAAGGCCTCTTCCAGACTCTAAAGGGTCCTGTGTCCTCCCTATGTTGGATTATGGGACTCTTGGGAAACAAGGTTCCTTTCTTCTGTCTATACCACATGAGCCCAAGGAACTACTGCTGTAGGAGAGCAGCCCTCAGGGTAATTCCACCTTGTTGCAAACTGCCATTTAGCTGTTCTTTAGGAAACGCCAGGCATCCTTTCCTCTGCTCCACAGTGTCTCCTGAGACCAGCAGAGGTGCTGGAGCACACATAAACATTCTTTGTCATGGTGTGATTCTCTCTGCATCCTGTTCTCCGAGCCTTGCTTACCTCTAGGTGATACTGAGAACTCAGGCTTGCTTGGATCCCTCTATGGACTCAGAGCCAACCAAATTTTGGGAAATGGAAGAATGGAAGGATGTAGGGAGGTGTGGGTGTGGATGGGAGTGTTTGCATCCATCACATCTATAAGCAACTCAATAAACACATTGTAGTCAGCAACAAGAACTTCAGGAAGTTGTTTTTAGGGCTGTTGGCACTTCTTGATAAATTTTACATCTCCCCCCCCCCCAAAAAAAAAATCATATAATCGTTGGCCTGTCTGGTCTTCCAGAATTACTCTGGGTCAGACAGAGCAGGGTCTACCAGCTGCCTCATCACCCTACCCATGAATCCCAATTTCCTGTGACTTCAAGGACATCAGAAGCCCTTCCTGGCTGGGCTTCCCTTTCCTGCAGTGACCAAGTCTGCCAGTTTGCCTAGGATTGTCGGGCAGGGGGAGTATTCCCCAGGCTTCAGAAAGTCCCGGATAAAGTGGTATGCGTGAGTCACAGACCTGTTTTAATCAAATCACTTCAAAAGCACCTCTCTTCACACTTTAAAGTAAAAAGAGACATTGTGGATCCTTTGGAAGGAGAGCCCACTGCAGTGTGCGCAGGGGGCCAGCCATAGACGATACAGGACTCACCTCCTCTGGGGTTAAAGAGACAGACACATAGGCCAGCTGAGGTGGTGCACACCTTTATTCCCCGTATTCAGGAGGCAGAGGCAGGTAGATCCCTGTAAGTTCGAGGCCAGCTTGGTCTATAGAGTGAGTTCTAGGACAGCCAGGGCTACACAGAGAAACCCTGTCTCAGGGAGAGACAGACAGAGACAGAGAGACAGAGAGAGGGGGTGGGAGGGAGAAACAAAGTCATGGAGGCCCTCCTGCCACCTAAGCTGCTCTAATGGGCAGGGTGTCCCAGCATCGTCATCCACCCAGTGATTACACCCAACACTTACCCCCTTGTCCACTACCCTCAGGGACCGGAAGTAGGAGTAGAAGAAAGTGTCTTTGATCATCTGAGGATTCCGGATGGCCAGTTCTCTCAGGAAACAGTCCTCGGCACTGGAGTCCTTCAGCATGGCCCAAGGAGAGTGGTGGCTTCGCACGAGGCCCAAGAGGGCCTCCACAGTCTCCTCTCCTGCACTCACTGTCTCCTCTTCCTTTGGGACCATTTCCCTCCAGGTGTGCCATGTTCGAGGAAGAAAGCGTGACTTATTCTGCAGAGGTAGAGGTGGAGGCCTTCTCACACTTATTTATTGTGTTGGGCCTGCTTGTGTGCAGACGTGTGCTCACCACAGCAAGCGCACATGGGGCTCTGTGTTATTCAGGGTTCTCTAGAGGAACAGAACTTACAGAATACGAAATCTCTCTCTCCCTCTCCCCCACCGCTGTCTCTCTTCTCTTCTCTTCTCTTCTCTCTCTCTCTCTCTTTCTCTCTTTCACACACACACACACACACACACACATTAAAGGGGATTTATTAGAATGGCTTATAGGCTGTGGTCCAGCTCGTCTAACAATGGCTGCCTACCAACAGAAGGTCCAAGCATCCAGTAGTGGTTCAGTCCATAAGGCTGATATCTCTCATCTAAGTCTTCAGTATATGCCAGAATCCTGAAGAAGTAAGCTCTAATGCTAAGGAAGGAGTGGACTTGCTGGGGAGAGCAAGCAGGCAAAGAGAGCTAGCTTTCTTTTTCTGTGTCCTTTATACAGGCTGCCAGCAGAAGGTGTGGCCAAGATAAAAGTGGATCTTCCCACCTCAAAAGATCCATATTTCAAGAGGGTCTTCTCCCTTCCGATGACTAATTTAAGAAAACAAATTCCTCACAAGACATACCCAGCCACTTAGATTTTAGTTAACCCCAGCCACAGCAGAGTTGACAACCAGAAATAGCCATCACAGGCTCAGAGGACAATTTGCAGGCCACATGGCTCCCAGGGATCAAACTCAGATCATTGGGGTTAACGGGAAGAGCTTTTCACACTGAGCCATCTCCCTGGTCCTGTCTGTTTGAGACAGGGTCTTATGTAGACCAGGCTGGCTTTGAACTCACTGAGTAGCTGATGATTACCTTGATTGTCCTGTTCCCATCTGGAAGTTCAGGGACTACAGGCATGCACCACCACACTAGGTATGATGAGATGCAGGACCTCCAACCTAGGGCTTTGTGAGTGCTAGAGAAGACTCCACCCACTGAGCTACAAGCCTGGCACATGCTAATTATTTTGGGGCAGAGTTTTGCTGTGAAGCCTAGACTGGCCTTGAACTCTTAATCGTCCTGTCTTGGCCTCCCGAGCACTGAGAATACATATATTTGCCATCGACACTGGCAAGACACAGAATAGTTAGAAGACCAAGTTTTTGTTTTCACTTTATTCTGGAGTTGAGAAACTTTGGAGAAATGGCTCAGTACTTTAAGAGTACTCACTGCTCTGCCGGAAGACCCAAGTTCAGTTCCCAGCTCCCACATCAGGCAGCTCAAAAGCACCTGAAATTCCAGCTTCGGGAGATCCAATGTGCTCTTCTGGCCTAAGAGCACCTGCCTTGGCACACACATACCCAAACAGAGACATGGAATTAAAAATAATGTCATAAATCTTTTAAAAATAAATAAAAGGAGATTTTACATTTCACAGGGCACGTATACACAAGTGTGGACAGGAGGCTGAGTGGGCAATCTGGGAAACTTCGAATCCGCAGAAGGAAAGAGACGGCAAGGCAGAAGGAGGGATTTTAGTTCTGTTGAGTAAGAGGTGAGTCTGCTCATCCACTCCCTCCAAGCAACCGCAGCTCTTCGGGTCTCAAGGGCTGTTTGGTGCTGGGGGTAGGGCTAAGGGCCTCACCCCAGACAGACACTGAAAACACCCTGCCAATTAGCTCTGTCTCCCTCCTTAGATAAATCCTTGACGCCCTAAAACTTAGTGCAGTGCCTACCACAGAGCAGGTGCTCAACCTGTGTCTGTTGACTGAACAAATGGAGTGTGTTGGCTTTCCTCTACAGGGGGAAGGCCCAAGTTTTTCTGTTTTACTTAGGGTAGAGTTGGAGAGGGGAGGAGGCCCAGCTGACAGCCGAGCCCATCAGGCTGGTTCAGACCTCTTCAGACCCATTTTGCTTTGTCTAATCTAATCAAAATCTAATCTCCTCACCCCACCCTGTGCACTCAGCTGGTGACAATGATCCCTCTGCATACTGAGCAGGAGGAGTGTGGGAGCTGAACAGGGAAAAAGACTTTCAAGCCCAGACTGATGCCCACCCTCCCACCCTCCCACCCCCGCTGTGCTGACTGCGCCCTTGGCTGTATTTCCTGTCTCCCCTTAGCCTGGAAGCAGGGCAGAGGTTATGTCCTGAGTCCAGCACAGCTACAGAGGGGAAGGAGGGAGGGCGGCAGAGGCAGGAAATCCTTCCCCACATGGATCCTCAGAAAGGGGAAAGCTGGCCCTGTAGCCCCAGAGCACAGGGGAACCATCTTCTACACATCTTATGAGGATCTATAGAGCAAACTGATCAAGACTGAAGCTCTTCAAGAGTCAGGGAAGCGTGGCATCTGGAGTTTGGCCAGCCAGCTGCTCTAGGGTAGCATGAGGACAAAGGTCAGCCTGATGTGTTGCATCCTGGGTGGGTGCTCCCATGGCAAGGTGGACACTTGGTTCCTGCATTCCTTCAGTGTTCACTCCAAACCCCAAACCAGCCACTGCTGAAATGACCACATCCAAACCTGCTCGGTCCAACTCCCAGCTAGGTACTACCTACTTCAGTTCACTCCTCAAGGCTATTCTGGCCCAGTCTCAGCTCCGCCCCTGCCGGATCCTTCCTTCCCTCTGTCCCTGGGAGAGCACGCACCCAGCTCCCGGTGCCACACGGGAATTCGCGAAGACACAGCTTCCTCAGGTGCTCACGCACGGCCTCGCTCAAGGTCCCGGTTGTGTCCTTGGTCACGAAACTATCGCTGGAGTCTCTGGTCGCCATGCTGCACAAGGCAATCTTGTTGCTAGGCAACGCCCCCGGACGCGTTACCCTCGGTGCAAAGCGCAGGGAAACCAACTTTCCCAGGATCAAAAACCCCAGCTAAGCTTCTACTACGGTGGATGGGGCACCTTGCAGCGACAGGCGGTGGACTTCTCTTAGTATAACAATGAGATTCTTTCTCTCCTCCCAAAGATCGGCCATAGAAAGTGCTGACTCTTGTTTTCATTTGTCACATCGGAAGAAAAATTAGTCCAAGGTTAAACATTTTTAGGACCCCAATTAGGGGATCCCAGTGTCGTTCTCCCTACCTCTAGGTGAACTGTTTGAGCACCAGACCCATTTTCCACTCATCCAATCTCGTCTTGCCATCCCCCAGGCACCTCCACACAGTAGGGGATCCCCGCCTGTGGTCTCTGAAATCAATGGGACAAGATGACTCTAACTGGGAAACGCAACATCTTTGTTGAGGTATGATTTATGTATCATAAAAGTCATTCACTCAAAGGGCACAAGTCTGTGATTTTTGGTATATTCAAAGTGCAACTGTAATCTTTTTTTTTTTTTTTTCAAGACAAGAGTTTCTCTGTGTAGCCTTGGCTGTCCTGGACTTCCTTTGTAGACTGCCCCCAGGGGATGACAGCACCACACTTTGTAATCTAGTTATTATCACTGTGATCTAATCATTTTCCCTCAGGTTAAAAACCATGAAGCAAGCCTAGTGTAGTAACATATGCCTTTAATCCCTGCAAACTCAGGAGGCAGAGGCAGGTGGATCTCTGAGTTCCTGGCCAGCCTGATCTCCAAAGTGAGTTTCCAGGCAGCCAGAGTTACATTGAGAAACCTTTTCTCAAAAAAACAAAAACAAACAAACAAACAAACAAAAAAGAAAACACGAAAACAGGGCTGGAGAGATGGCTCAGAGGTTAAGAGCACTGCTTGCTCTTCCAGAGGTCATGAGTTCAATTCCCAGCAACCACATGGTGGCTCACAACCATCTAAAATGAGATCTGGTGCCCTCTTCTGGTGTTCAGATGTACATGCAGGCAGAACATTGTATTGTATACATAATGAAATAAATAAATAAATCTTAAAAAAAAACAAAAACCAGGAAGCCAAGCACCATTCTACCATCCACTCAGCCAATGGCGACCAGTGATGCACTTTGTGTATCCGTGCATTTAACTTCTTCCAAAGGTGGAGTCATATGCAGGATTTGTTGTTGTTATTTTTTAAATGTCTTTTTACTTAGGATATTTGCAAGAGTCATCCACAGAGCCCAGGCTGGTCTCAGACTCACTCGATAACCAAGAAGGCTGTTGACCTGACCCTTCTGCTTCTACCTCCTGAGTGCTGCAACTGCAAGCGTGTGCCGCCAGGCCTGCTTTCACGCCTGTTTTATCATGCGTCAGTTTTCATTATGCTATTTTTGAAATTTAGTTTATGTGTGTGAGTATCTTGCTTGCATGTAAGCTTATGCAAGCCTGGTGTCTATAGAGGCAGAAGAGGGCACTGGATCCTCTAGGACAGGAGTTAAGCTGCCATGTCAGCCCTGGGAACTGAACTGTGGTCTTTCGGAAGAGCAGCCTGTGCCCATGAATGCTTGGCAGTTCCTGCAGTCCCCGGATTAGTGGTTTTAAGTTTCAGTTAAAAGCAAGAAACAAGGACTAAACGCAAACGATCTGGAGAGCTTGTTTAGATCTCCTTGGCTGGCCCTTGGCTACAGGCTGTGGGCAGTGATTTCTGGATGGTCTAGGGGCCCTAGCTGTATGATAGAAGTGCCACACCCACTCAACCCTGTCACACTGTCTTCCTTCTCATCCGTGTTTCATGACAGTGCAATCTACTCTTACTTTTTCCTCGATGCCACAAGTGAGATTCTACCCCAGGGACTTATTCAGAGTTGCTGTGACCTCAAGTTTACAAACCTACAGATGCTGTTTGGACTTATCTTCTTGATGTTTCCATGGCTTATGAGGGTGCCAATCATTTCCTCTGACTTGAAAAACCACTTCTCATTTTGTTCCACGACAGTTTCCCTGTCCTTCCTTCTTGGGTGTACCTTCTTGAACTGAACCCCATGTCACCTTTCTCTTTTTCTTCTGCTGACAGCTCAGGTCCCAGGCTCTATAAGTGATTGTCATCTCTTACAGTGATTGACTGCTGCAGGCTTGCAGCTGTGTCAAGTATAACATACTGATGGCTTCCAAATGGGTATTTCCTGTTCCCTCCTTCATGCTGCTAGTCCAAGTCCAGGGGCCTGCTAACCATCTCCAGTTGTGCTTTACATGCTCCTTCACCTCACAATGTCAAGACAGAATTGCTTTCCTCAAGCCCCAAATGCTCTCATGTTCCTTACAGGACCATCATCTATCCATTTGCCCAAGTCGAAGACCTAGACGTTTCTCTTAATTCCTCCTGTCCCTCCACCTCCACAGCCCGCCATTTTTTCTAGGTTATAACACCTCTTATAACATGTTTCTAGTTCACACCTCTTTGCATCTATACCTGTCACATTACCCTGGCTCATATATGAATATGTGGGCTTGAGATCCAGTCAAGACATTCTTGGGGACATTAAAGTGTAGAGAATAGAATATAGATCAAAGATGGAAACCTTGGAGAGAAAAGAGCCAAGCAGAAAAGTGCTTGGTCTAGAACATTGAGAGGGTGTGATCAGAAAGACAGAGCATGTTGTCACAGGAGGAGGAGAGAGAGGTTTTGGAAGATTCCTGTGCTTGCCACAGCTCAACCAGATTGGATGTTTGTTTTTTTGGAGACAGGATCTCATACATAGCTCTGGCTAGCCTGGAACTCACTATATACACCAGGCTGGCCTCAAATCCACAGACATATATCTGCCTCTGCCTCCTAAGTACTGGAATAAAGGTGTGTGTCCCTATGCCTGGCCCAGTCTGTATTTACTACATGTATTAATATTATGGGGCAGCCTGATGTGGAGATCAGAGGACAGCTTTGGGTCCTCAGGCAGCCCTCTACTGTTCACTGCTGCATACAGCAGGCTGGCTGGGCTGCAAGCTTCAGGGGTCCTCCTGTCTCCACCTTCCAGCTCTCTCAGTAGGAGATCTAGGACTATGGACATGTAATTCTATGCTGAGCATTATATGGACTCCAGGGATTTGTCTTCATGTCTGGACATTGATCACTTATCCACTGAGCCATCCCTACTGCCCTGAACCGAGGTTTTAAGAAAGCAGAAATGGGTATGGGGCTACAGCTCAGTTGGGAGACTTTGTCTTGCATTCCCAAGGACCTGAATTCAATCTTCAGAACCACAAAAAGAAGGTGAAATGATTGGCATTATGGTGTAATAATCGTTGGAATTTTGGCATATCATGGAGGGGTCATGAAAAATGAAATCTGAAAAGAACCAAGAAGGCTGACAACATGAGGTCACTATGGACTGTATTATTTCTCTCTTGTTCACCATTAATTTGCTGGCATAGTGGTGCACTCCTGTAATCCCAGCTCTAGGGAGGTGGAGGCAGGAGGACCACAAGTCTAGGTTACATGGTAAGATCTCTTCTCATGAAAACAATTATCTGTACAAATTTGTCCAAGGTGGGATCAGTTGACACAGTGTCATGAAAAGAGAAAGGACTCATGTATGCCCTGCCCATCACTAAGGATGTATACAAGTCCAATGATTTTTTTTTTTTTTGAGACAGTTTCTCTGTGTAGTCCTGGCTGTCCTGGAACTCACGCTGTAGACCAGCCTGGCCTCCAACCTAGAGATCTGCCGGCCTCTTGTCTCCCACTGCTGGGATGAAAAGCGTGAGCCACTACCACCCAGTGAGGCATTTTCTTCAATGGTGTAGCCACTGGTGAGGGGCTCATGCTGTTGTAACAATTCACCCATGTTCCTCTAAGAAACCTGAGTGAAAGTTAGGTCATTCAAACAAACAAGACATGCAACTAGAAGGGCACTGGCAGGGCAGAGGAAGGAGAATCAGTGGAAGAGGGAGACAAAAGGGCAACTCGTGTGTGCCATGCCCAGCTTACTTCACTTTTGTTGACTGCTTGGCTTCTTGGATGGATCCCCGGAGCCTCAGAAAAGGGGCGATTACTGTACCATAATACTACCTCTAGCCCTGAGGGCTTGCGCAATTACACTAAACCAACTCAAGTACCCAGGATAATTTCTGTATCTTCAAGTAAATTGATTACTAAACCTGATTTCCTCTACAGAGTCCCTTTTGCCACCTACTGTAACATAATCATGGGCACAAAAACAGTGGGTCAGAGTCCTGCCCATTGGCTGGCTTTACCAACCAGAAGATTAGATTAAGTTGGGGTTTGGAGAGTGAAGCAAAGAGCACGGGCAAACCACTCTGTGGAAAGTATGGCTGAGACAGTCATAGTGTTTGCGTGCAATCCCAGACCTGGGAGGCAGAAAGAGCCTTGGGATTTTTTGAGGCTAGCCTTTGCTACATGGTAAATTCCAAGACAGCCTGGGCTAAGAGTGAAACACTTCCAGAACCCAAAACCAAAAGGAAAGTGGGTGAGAAAAAAGAAAAGAGAAGCTGGAAGCAAAAGTGGGATTGAAAGTGACGAGAGTTCCTGGCTAAACCCCCCTCTGTAGGATATCATGGGGATTATACACAACCTCATTTCTGAGCTCTGGACTCCAATGTCATGGTTCATATGTCACAGAACCGAGGCCTGATGGCATCCAAGCAAACTCTTCTTAACAAAACTCTCAACTTCCTCTCTGCAGACTTCTCTTCCCTCGTCACACGCCATCTGCCCAGCTGCTTCCTCACAGCCTGGAAGTTATCTGTGATCCATGACCATATCAGTCTAACAGCTCTGATGCTTCATCTCCATCTGCTCTGCTCCAATCCAGGCTGCCTCGCCTCTTACCTGGAGAGCTGAATAACTTCGCTCCGGCTCTCCTGAGGAAGTCTTAAGATTTCCACTCCTCTCTTCACTCGGCAGCCCACCAGATCCTGTATGTCTCTATCTAAAGATATCTGGCAGTGTCTCATTGAACTTAGGAGAAAAACCCAAGGTCTTTATCTTGGCCTTGAGGTCCTTTGTGCCAAGCCTCTGGCCACATTTCCATCGCCCTCTCTTTCTCCCACTTCACTCCACATATCATGGCCTTCTTCCTGTTTGCGGAAGAACATGAGTTCATTTCTGCAGCAGCCCACTGTCTCCAGATCTTTCCACAGCTATACTTTCTTATCCTCCAGGTCTCAGTTTTAAAATCAACCAATCAATTAATTCCTAAGTCGTTTGTTTTAGATGGTATCACACTGTAACATAGGCTGTCCTGAAACATACTATGTAATCCAGATTGGCTTCAAACTTACTGTGAGCCTCCTGCCTTGACCTTCTAAGTGATGGAATTGCAAAACCATCATGCCTGGCTTCTGGTCTCAGTTTATTCGATCCCTTGACGGAAGGTACTTTAGACATCACTCTCTAGCTAACCATGAAGTAGTTATTAAGAGTTTTATTATTTCTGGGTGTTTTCTTATTTGTGAATACATTTTAATCCTGCCTTTTGACATCCAGAATTTTGAGTCCTTAAGGTCAGGGACTTTGCTGAGCTTTTATGTCCTGAGTTGACATAGTTGACACCTAAAATATGAATAATTTTGGAGTACTTTCTCATGGCACCTCCTAGGCAGCCACCTATATCAAGATGAAGCTGAATATGTCTTCCCTGCCACCTGTCACCAGGAGCTCATTGAAGTGGACAATGGTTACAAATTTTGTACTTTCTGTGAGAAGCGCATGGCTGTAGAAGTAGCTGCTGATGCTCCAGGTGAAGAGTGGAAGGGTGGTCCAAATCAGTGGTAGGAACGACAAGCAAGGTTTTCCCATGAAGCAAGATGTCTTGACCCAGGGCAGAGAGAGTGCTCCTGTTGACTGAGGGGTATTCTTTTCTTCCTCCTCCTCCTCTCCTTCTTCTCCTTTTCCTTTTCCTCCCCCTCCTTCTTCTCCTTTTCCTCCCCCTCCTTCATCTTGAGATATGGCTCCTATATGTGCCCCTGGATGTCCTGGACCTAATTCTTTAAACCAGGCTAGTCTCAAACTTGGAGATCCACCTGCCTTTCTGCTTCCTGAGTGCTGGGGTCAAAGGTTGTGAGCAATAAGGATCATCTCGTTATGGAGCAAGGAGAAGTAGAGGGAGGAAGCAGAAGTCTGTTCAGGAAGCATTGTGGGTGCCAGGCTGAGGGGTCTCACTTTTCTATTGTTTTAAAAAAAAATGGAGAGAAATGTATTTCTGGACTGACAAGACTACTGTGCCTTGGTGGCTAAAAGAGCCAGTGGAATCTAGAAGCTTTTCCATCTCTCTAAAGGAAACTATTAACTTGTCAGAAATCCCTTATGTAAAGGTGAGAAGCCAGGACCAAAGCACCCAAAATTTGTGTCCTGCGGCACAAACACCAGTGTATTGCTCTGAAGAAACAATGCACTAAGGAAAACGAGGCTATAGAATGTATTAAAGTTTTGGCCAAGAAGGAAGCCAAAGAAAAATGCCAGGAACAGATTACCAAGAGATATAGGCTGTGCTCACTAAGCGCTTCTAATCCTAAATCAGAGTTCAATCTGTTTTTTTTTTTTTTTTGGTTTGTTGAGATATGGTTTCTCTGTGTAGCCTTGGCTGTCCTGGACTCGCTTTTATAGACCAGGCTGGCCTAGAACTCACAGAGATCCACTTGCCCCTGAGTCTCTGAGTGCTGAGATTACAGGCATGTGCCACCATGTCCGACTTTAAAACAGTTTTTAACAGCAGCAGATAAGTCAGGTGCAGTGCCACTTATCCTAGCACTTGGGATTACAGACAGATATGCAGAGGCAGGCATATCTCTGTGAATCTGAGGCCAGCCTGGTGAATTCTGGGACAATCAGGACTACCTACATAAAGAGACTCTGTCTCAAAAAACCCCAAACCAAACAAACCATCAAAAACAAACAAACAAACAATGAGGGAGCAGGATACGGCTGGGATACAGAGTTAATAAAACGTAACTAATAATAAAAATAAAAAAAGAACAAACAAATAGAAACCCTACAAAAGAACTAACAAATAAACGATTAGACCTTGAATCTCTAAAAACAAACAAACAAGAATAAATGGCAATCTAGGAGATGGTTCAGTGTTTGCTGCTCTCATAGAGGACCAGAGTTCAATTCCCAGTATCCACATCAAGCTCACAACTGCCAACAACTACAGCTCCAGGAGGACTGGCCTCCACAGGCACTGGTAACATATACACACACACACACACACACACACACACACACACACACACACACACACACAC
>NW_026590062.1:11981612-12019125 GCF_907164565.1 Psammomys obesus | reverse complement strand
CACACACACACACACACACACACACACACACACACACACACACACACGTCTTGTTTCATTTTGTTTTTTGAGACAGGATTTCTCTGTGTAGCTCTGGCTGTTGTGGAACTTACTTTGTAGAGCAGGCTGGCCTCAAACTCAGAGATCTGTCTGCCTCTGCCTCCCAATTGCTGGTATTAAGGATGTGAGCTACCACTGGCCAACTAGAAAATAAATCTTGACAAAAGAATAAATGATGGGCTGGAGAGATGGCTTAGAGGTTAAGAGCACTGCCTGGTTTTCCAAAGATCCTGAGTTCAATTTCCAGCAACCTCATGGTGGCTCATAACCATCAATAATGAGATCTGGTGCCCTCTTCTGGCAGGCTGGCACACATGCAGGCAAAATATTGTGTAAAAAAGGAATAAATGGTTTCAATAATATTTTTTGAAACAATTGGGTATTTGAATGAAGGGCTTAGGGCATGTGATGGAAGTGCTCCACCAGTGACCCAGCCTAGCAAATAACTTTTTTTTTTCTTCTTTGATATACAGTTTCACTCTGCAGACCTGCCTGGGCAGCAGCTCACTATGTAGACAAGGCTGGCCCCAAATTTGCATCAATCCTCCCTTTTCTGCCTCCTGAATACCGGGATCACAAGCATGAGTTGCCAGGTCTGGCTGAATAATTTTTTAATTTAAATTTATTTTATGTGTACAGTGTTTTACCCACATGGATGTCTGTGTACCTTGTGCATGCCTGCTGCCCACAGAGGCTAGAAGAGGGCACTGGATCCCCTGAAACTGGAGTTACAGATGGTTGTGAGGTGCCGCATGGGTGCTAGGAATCAAACCCAGGTCCTCTGGAAAAGCAGCCAGTGTCCTTAGCCACTGACCCACCTCTCCAAACCACAAATAACTCTTTGTAAAATAAATTTTAAATAGGCTGGGCATGGTGGTGTACCTCTTAAATTCCCACATTCGGGAGGTATAGGCAGGCAGATCTCTGTGTTCAAGGCCAGCCTAGTCTAAAGATTGAGTTCCAGAACAGCCAAGGCTACACAGAGAAACCCTGTCTCAAAAGAACAACAACAACAACAAAAGATAAATTTAAATAGATAAAGGATGTTTTGATCCTAAAGATGATAAAATAATTTCTCACCTACTTTGTGTTTGTGATTTGAAATTCGGTAGTGGATGTTCCTTTAAAGCTTAAACAACTTAGTTTATTTTTTTCAGACAGTGATTGGCTAAGGGCCAGCCTGGCTTTGGATTTGTGACCCTTTGTCTTGGCCTCCTAAGCACTAGGTTTACAGGTGTGTGCCTCCTTACTTAGTTCCAACAATTAACTCCCCAACCCCCTTACTCCCACTACCTGGGCAATGGAAGACTCGACCAACAAATGATTCTTGGGCCCTGTCCTGGTTCTAGAGCCAGAAGTCATGAAGGCACAGGTAAGAATCCAAGGACCAAAGCAAGCACTGTAGCACGGAAGCCTTCTACCCACACCTTCACAGCACCATCCCTGTTCGTCAGGGGCTCCCACAGATGCATCACGCTGAGACTCTCACATGGTTCACGGCCTACACACGGCCTCCCAAAAATTCCCTGCAGGGCACTGACCTAAGACACTCGTTCCCCAGTGATTGTACTCTTCAACTCTGGGCTTCAAAATTTCCTCTCATTAAGCCAACAAGCACTTTCCAAGAAGAAAGAGATGCCCAAGATGCGTGTGCCTTCCTGTGTGGTATGCGTATGTATCTGCATGTGTGTATGCGCATATATGCGTGTGACTCAAGCCTCTGCCTGCCTTGAGGGTAACCTCAGCATTTCCTTCCAGCCCTGCTTTCCCCAAGCCGTGGCTGGCAGCATTTGAAAAGTGTTTTCTGGAGAAAAGCTGAGCAATGGTTTTGCCATGGGCGGGCTTCCGATCTTTCTCACACCAGCCCTTTATATATCGCCTGGTGGCCATGGCGAACACATCAGACTCCAGAGGCCACAAGCAAAGCAGGCCTTACTCACTCTCTCGCCATCACCATGATCTTCCACATAGGTATCACTAGCTCTGCAGCTCACCATGGCTTCAGCTCCATGGCTCCTATCATTCTAGGGTTGTGAAACAGGCAGGGCTACATCAAGTGGTTGGTGGGCAGAGGCTGCTGTGACTGAAGCTGGGGTGGGCAGGGGCATCTGATCCATAAAAACCTCATGGCATCCTTTTCTCTCTCCAGGACCAACGAAGCCTGCCCTGGTGGTGCTTTGCTGTATAGGAACCTGGCTGGCAATCTGCAGCTTATCCTTTGGTGCACCAACACCAGATCAGATAAAAACTATACTTGAAAGATTGAGGCACGATTCTAAGCAACTTTACGAAGATTATGTAAGTAATCTTGAGATTTCTTTTCCAAACCACTTCTTTAAAATGCCTTATTTTGCTCTCCAAAACAACTATTCTCTCTTGATGGGAAACCAGGTATAGAAGCCAGAGAGGGATAGGGGAAGAATTAGACAGGATGGGGTAAAATGTTTATGAGGGGGTAAATGCACTAACAGAGGGGGCAAAGGCAGGCTAGTCCAAGGACCCAGACTCCAGCAACTTCCCAAAGATGCATGCTTGTAGCCATTTTTGTTTTTAAATCTTAAACCTGTCTGGCTCATAGTCCCACTAAATGACCATTCCTGCTGGAAGATGGGCCAGCTTGTGTCAGGAATCTCCTGAAAGCAACGAGAACCACCAGTCTAAGGAGCCAAAGATGTCCTAGTGGAAGCAGGGAGTGAAAATCCTCCCTTGGGTCTCTGATGCCTCTGGTTAAAGGCAGGTGACTGACTAGGCAGCTCTGTGTGCTGTTGGAGCGTCCTGGAAGGCCTTCTGCCTTGCCAGAGCCTGGCAGGGCTATAGCCCAAGACCCAGTATGTGTGAATACTTCACTTCCCCAGGTCCTCTTAGATAACTTCAATTAAACAAATAACAATCACACTGGAAATGACAGTGATATGCCACCTGCCTTGGCATTTAAGCTTTAGCCTTGGCTTTTACAGGCTCAAAGGCAGATGTGATGAGCCACCTGAAGCTGACATGGTCTTAGCAATTTGGTCTTACCCAAAAGCTGTCAGCTTTGAGGAGGAGGGAGGGTAAGAAAGGACCTTGAGTCCTCTGTTTTTCTTTTCTTTCTTTCTTTTTTTTTTTCTGGATTATTTTTTTTGAGAAACTCTCCCTAGCATCTCAGAGACCTTTCCAGGCAAGCATAGAGCATTCTCTATCAGCAAGTGGCATTGGTGACATTCATACAGAGGCATGAAGAGGAGGGGGCTGCATAAAACACAGATAAGCAACCTTTTCCCACTTACCTCAGCCACTGAGCCTCTGAGAACAGGTTGCAGAAGGCCGGAGCAGCCTCAGCCAGATAGGCAGAGAAGCAGGAGGAAGAGAGCTTACAAGCACCCTTAAGAATCGTGGCCGACCTGGGAGGGTATGCCATGTCCGCTAGCTCGTAAGCCAACTGTGTCTGGGATCCCTATAGACACGGGGTGAGTGATGCCCCAAGCTTCACAGGGGTGCTGTACCAATTAGATAAGGGCTGAGGCAGGCTAGACACAGAGGAAGCACTGGAAGTGAGCGGTGCAGATCTCTAGGGTTATTGCAAACCTCTTCCTCACAATTATCTCAAACCTCCTCTTTCTACAGAGCAAACCCTTGGGAGATGGAGTGTCAGTAAACGAGTCACTACAGCTGCCATGCTTCACTTTGGGCCGTGGAGCATCAGCCAACATCTCAGTCCTCAAGGCCTATCTGGAGAAGGTCAAAGTGTTGGACGAGAACAGAACAGATACTTACAATGTCACAAAACGGCTTGAAGACATCAGCTGCACTACGCCACTGGGATTAAACATTTCTGGGCCTGGTGCTTCCAAGTTTCATGAATACAAAACCTTTATACTGACTGTTTTAAAACAGTTCGCAGACTGCATGGCAAAACTGGAGTTTAAGAACAGTGTATGCTGAGTGACAGAGTAAAGAGCGCTAGGGAAGAATCCGAGTATCCTCGATAGTACCTGTTGTGGGAGAGGCGAGTTTGCACTGCAGGATCTGACTTGAAAGAGATTGTGCCATTGTTACTATTCTTGTTATTTATATGTTTTTATTCTGTCCACTGAAATCTTATTCTTGCACCCTTGTGGGGGACGGAAGTGGCAGCTATATTTATTTATTGATATTTATGTACTGAGTTGTTCACCCTCCTTGGAGGAGCCCTCAGTGTCTATTTAATAAATTATATTGATATAATCTTATGATGTGATTTGGAGTTTGTGATGGGATTGAAATCAGAGGATGGAAATCCAGCTTGGATAGTGTTGCCGAATGGGAATATTCTAGAAACAGCGAGATGCTATTTCCCTGCCATCGCCCCCACTCCCCACTAAAAAGTCTCATGAACAAATAATCCCAGTAGCACCAGATGTCTGTTGAACATTTCCTTTATTCCAGGTGATAAGTATGATCACTGTACTTTTAGAATGTAGGCTGGGAAACTGAGGCAAGAGGTTGTTTAGTCTCTTACTCACGGTTACACATCTGTTTAGTGTCATAACCCAGACTTCACCTTGCACTTCATCATTCAGCTCAACCCTCGTCCTTCTCTGGGCAGTGACCAGGTCTCGGGGCACTCAGGACAGGGCAGTAACTCAGTGTCCACTGCACAATTCCCACTGCATTTCTAGGGTCTTCACCTGTCTGATCACTTCAATGGGGACTTCTTCACGGCAGACATGAAGGTTTGCTGTTTGAATAAAAGCTGGTAAGGTCCTTAGTGGGCATCTGGATGGAGGGAGTATCAGAGAGTCTGGGAGCCGTCAGTGACAACAGCTCCAAGCATCATGTTGGAAGCACTAAGCCTTGGTGCCACCTGCTCACTTGCATGGTCTAAGCATAGGTTCAGCAGTTTAGTTTTGGTTGTTGCAATGCCAAGGAATGAACCCAGGACCTTGAGCATGTTAGTGCTTGAGTATGAGCTAAGCCATCAGTACAGTCCCATTGTACTGGTTTTGAAGCAGCCTGTGCATTCCTTTTCATACGTGCTCCTGACAAGAACCACTAATCTTGAGTCAACCAGTACTTTCATTGTCTCTTTAGAAAAACTGAGGTCCAGAGAAAGAGAAGATGTGATGTGTCAAAGAGCACACAAAACGCATTCAGGATGGTATCAGGGTAGGCTCATAGCAGGCTTTGGAGTCCCCAGACACCCTTGTCCTCAACGGCAGTGTTTGGCTAGCCTCCCCTTTTGTGGCAGTTCATCACTTTTACACTATCTTAGGTCACCTTTGTTACTAGAAAAGCTATTCAAAACTGGGAAGTAAGGATAAAATATAACTATATGTCCTTTCCAAGAAAAAAAAAAACCAAAAAACAGACATGAGACTATCATGAAAGAAATGATTTCCCAGAGAAATAGAGGAGGCAGAAAAATGTTCCTTAGAGAATTCCAATTAGAAATATAAACAGTCTCAAAAAAAAAATATATATATATATGATATATATATGATATATATATGATATATATATGATATCTATATCTATATCTATATCTATATATATATATATATATGATATATATCAGGGATGAGGGGAACAGAAAAATCATCAACAAATGATCCCAGGGAGAACTTGAAAATTAGAGAAAACTGGGGTGCCTTCCCCATAATAAGCAATCCTGGTGATAGTTTTCAAAAATGTCCACAAATTCTTAGTTACACCTCCTTCTGGCTGGCAGGTAAATTTGAGGATCCCCCCCTTTTTTTTTTTTACCTCAAAAGAGATCATGCCATTGTTACTAGCCTTGTTATTTATGAAATGTTTTTCTTATTCTTATATTCTTGTTGGGTATAAGGTGAGTGTAGTCTTGGATGGTCTGGAACTCAACATTTAGAGCCTACTAACCTTGAACTCACAGAGATTCACCTGCCCAGGCCTCCCGAAGGCTGGGATTAAAAGGTATATGTCATCATCCCAGATTTTTCTTTTCTTTTCTTTTCCTTTTTGGGGACAGGGTTTCTCTGTGTAGCCCTGGCTGTCCCGGACTCCATAAAGACAAGGCTGGCCTCAAACTCAGATCTGCCTGCCTCTGCCTCTCTGAGTGCTGGAATTCGAGGTGTGGCATCACCATATTTCGTCCCTGGCTTTTTGTTTTGAGACAAGTTCCCACTCTTCTGTGTAGCCCATGCTGGCCCCAGAGCTCATGGCTCTCCTCCTGCCACAGCTTCTCGAGGGCTTGATGATAGATAGCCATGTGCCGCAGACTTAGCTCCTTGGTTTGGTTTTGGGACCAAGCTGTAGTCTTTCACCTGCTGTGCTCATGATGTATCACTGAACTCCGCCTCTGAAACATCTTTTTAAATTCAGTTCCTCAGTTATACTAACCACAGTCTAAGCTGCCCGATGGCCATACTCTCCTCCACTGAACAACACAGGTGCAGAACATTCCCATCAGCATAGCAGGTTTGGTGGAACAGCACTGCTCTTGGAGGATTGCATTTGACTGACACATTATCAACAACCAATTGCATTCCAGAGACGAGAACCCAAACCACTTCTATGGTGTAGAGAAGCTGGTTCCAAAGGTCAGGTCAAGTGGCTAGGTTGGTGCTGCACTTGAGCTATTTTTCCAGCTTAAGTTTCCTTCACTGACCCGTGTGATCTAGCTTTGGATCAGCCATGTGCTGAGAATGTCCCCACTCTCCCTGAGGACTGCTTTGATGATCTGAGATGCGTGTTTGGTGGCAAGCAGAGCATGCTGCCTGGAAATGTGAAGCCTTCTCAGTAATCATGACAACAGGATCAGACTTTGAATAAGGAGCTAAATGACGCAGAGTAGCAGAGATGGTGGGAAATTAATCCTCACAGGAAGAGATGGGACCCACAGGGTGGCCAGGAAGGCTTAGGTCTTAGTGGCTGCACCGTGCCCCAGATTTGGGTGATGACAAGCATCAAGCTCAGTGATTCTGACAGCCACTGCCTGTCTCAGCCTAGCATCTTTAACGTCTTGCTCCACTGGAATCAGCAGAAGAGGGACTGAGCTAGGGTCTCAGCCTGTCTCCAGACACTGAAAGCCCACACTTCTAGAAATGACTCAGCCCTGGCCTGGGGGACTCCACAGCAGTTTTCTGATTAAAACTACATTGTTGGGCTGGGGAGATGGCTCAGGGGGTAAAATGCCTGCTGTGTAAGCATGAAGACCTGAATCCAGCCCCCCCCTGACCCATGTAAAGCCAGAAGTGGTAAGGCTTAACTACAATTCCAGTGCGCCTATGATGATACAGGAAATGGAAACAGGAGAATCCCTGGGAAGCCATGGCCAGTTAGCATGGCATACACTGTGATGGACAACAGACTGTCTCAAATGAGGTAGAAGGCCAGTATTGACATGTGGGTTGTCCTCCAATCCAAAAACACTTACTTGCTCTTGCAGGGATGAGATCACAAATATACCTTGTGATATTTCTGATTCTCCTCCTTAATTCCCTGCTTGACTAGACAGTTTCTCCAATGAAGAGGTGAGCTGCAAAACAAATGCTGCTTTGTGGGGCTGCTTAGATGGCTCAGCGGGTAGAGCCCTTGTCACACAAGTCTGAAGACCAGAGTTTGATCCCTGGGTCTCAGATAAAAGCCAGAGAGAGTGGCACCCCTCTGTAATCCCAGCACTTCAAAGCAAGGTAGGAGGCGGAGCTAGAAGAATCACATAGAAGATCATGGACCAGCTAGCCTAGAGCATGCTGCATGGCAGAATCAAAAGAGAGACTTGTCTCAAACCCAAGGTGAGAGGCAAGAACTGACTTGTGGAAGCTGTCCTCCGTGCTGGGGTCTGCATGTGCCTCATTCACACACACGCCATATGCACACCCATGCTGCACCTAATAATAAAGTTTATAATTCTACCTTGTGGGACGCTCCTTCAGATGCAGCATCCCAAACTGGGGAATGAAGCCAGTGGTGGCTCAGCCTGTGTGCAGCCACAAGGCTCCCATCCAGAGGGGTCCTCTAGTCTTCTAACGCGCTGTTCTGTTTCTGAGAGAGGATCATGGTGCGTAGCTCAGCTTGCCTGGAAGCTGAAATACTCCTGACTCAGACTCCCGAGTGCTGGGAGTACAGGTGTGTGCCAGGCATGACCAAGTCTCTGTTTTTGTCACTCTCTCAAAAGCCTTACTATGTTCTGAACAAAGTATATCTGGTTGTATCATGAAGTGTCTGAACACAAAACAGATTCCTGGATTGTATACCTGAGGACTCAGAGCCAGCGGGTCTAGGCAGGTCTCTGGAATGAATATGGACAACTTCATTGATCTATAATTTACACAATACAAACACCACTTGTTCAGTGTAAAGACGTGCGTGGCTCTTCTGAATGGACACTGATCAACGGCACTTCAGTCAGTATGTTCACTGACTGCTGTCGTAATGTGGCACAACACATGACTCCTGTGTGCACGCACTGGTGCAGAGGTGAACACACCAGCTGTGCCACCATCATATAAAAAGTACAGCACAGGGACTGGGGCAGAGCTTAGCGCCAGAGTATTTGCCTGTACGTACAAGAACGTAGGCTCTGTCTTCAATACCCAAACCAAAAGGTATGTGTAACATAAAATTGGGTGCAGTACATGGTACTTAAATAAACTTTGTTTCTGGTCCGTATAATTACTACACATGGTCACTTTTCATCAATGTGACAAAACACTCGCACTAATCAACTGAAAAGGAAGAAAGGCCTCTGAGGGTCTGTTGGTATTTAATGGCTTCATCAGTGCTGTAGCCAGCCATTGCTAACTTGTCTATGCTTCAGTAAATAACATCAGACCCATGTGTATACAAGCAAATACGAGTTAAACTCTGGGCCTCTCTCTATGTATATCACACACATAGATACGGACGCAGACACACACAGAGAGACATGGGAACACAGAACATGGACATAGACACACAGACATGGACACAGATACACACACACACAGACGTGATATGAAAGTAGGAGGGAGATTTGTTGGGAAGATGTTCAGAGGAGTTAGAGGGGACACAAGAAGGTAATGGGCTGAGTAGGAGCAAAATACATTATGAACATGTATGGAATTATCAAATAATAAATAAAAATACTTAAAAATAATATCATCAGGAACTGAAAAGATGGAGAGCCAGGTGTGGTGGTACACACCAGCACTCAGGAGACAGAGGCAGGTAGATCTCTAGGAGATCAAGGCCAGCCTGATCTATAAAGTGAGTCCAGAGTTACATAGTGAAATCCTGTCTCAAAAATAAAAAAAAAAAAAAAAAAAAAAAGGCTCAGCAGTTAAGGGCATTTGTTGCTCTTGCAGAGGTCATGGGTTTGATTCCCAGAATCCACTATCTCCAGTTCTTGGGGATCTGATATCTTCTTCTGACCTTTGTGGGCATAGGGCATACATGTGGCATACATCCATACAAGTCAGGAAAGCACTCATACACATAAAATAAAATCAATAAATCTCTTTTAAAAAGGCACCGATAACATCTGAAGCCTACACGTGGGTTTTCCCCACTTCGCTATAACGTACTGTGTCAGTTTGAATGGGAATGGCTCATATATTTGAATGTTTGATTACCAGTTGGTGGACTGTTTAGGAAGGATTTAGATATGCAGCGTTGTTGGAGAAGGTGTGTCACTGGGCTTTTAGGTTTCAAAAGTGGTCGGTCCAGGCCCAGTGTCACTCTCATTGCCTGCAACTTTCAGATGAGATGTGAACTCTCAGCCACTGTCCCAGCACCATGCCTCCTCACCAAAATAATCATGGACTAACCCTCTGAAACCATAAGTAAGCCCCCATTAAATGCTTGCTTTGGTCACGGTGTCTTTTCACAGTAATAGAATAGTAACTAAGACCCCCACCTATCCAGAGTCCTTACCCATGAATATGGCAGATGCCTTGATTTATTATCACTTTCTTTTAAAAGTCTTTAATTGTATTATTTAGTTACTTATTTATGTGTGTGTGACTTGTCAGTACACATAAAGAGGTCAGAGGACAATTTTCACAAGTCAGTTCTCTCCTTCTAACATAGAATGGCCCTGGAGACTGACCTCAGGTCCACAGGCTTGGTAGCAAACACTTGTACCCATTGAGTCAGCTCAGCAGGTCCATGACTCCCTTCTGTTCTGTGACCACAGACGTTCCCATACATGCTTCCATGCTGACATGTAACTCAGGGTAATCTGAACCTATGTTTTCAGGCAGAGGTCACTCATATTTGGCTCAGAATAAACTATCTCTTATTCTCTTTGAATAAAGGGGAAGGAAAAGGAAAGATGGGTTTATTGGGACTCACTGTATCAGAGGTTTTTGTTCATTGCCACTTGGTCCCATGGCTTCTGGCAGCTCATCATAGCAAAAACCTGTGATGGAGAAAACCTATTCACCCCATAGTACGTCTAGAAAGCAAGGAGAAGAGGAGGGCTGGAGTCCCAGGAATCCCTTCAAAGGACATCCCAGTGGCCTGGCTTTCTTCTACTAGGCCCCGCCTCTTAAACATTTCACCACTTCCCAGTAGTTCCATTGGCTAGTGATCAGTTTCTACCACATGGATTTTGAGGGATATTCTAGATCCAAATGATAGCACTATACTATACAATGCTATTAGATATGTATTATATAACAGAATACCATACACTATAAAAGTATACCTCACTATAATATAGCTATACTACACTATGCTGTATTATGTATATAGTATACATAGTATACATACTATAGATAGTATACAGTATGTATATAGTATACACAGTACTATACTATGCTCTATAATATTCTACTGTATACTGCACCACATTATGCTGTATGTGGTGGTTTGAATGAGAATGGCCTCCACAGGCTCATGTATTTGAATGTTTCTTTCCTACTTTGTGAAGTTGTTTGGGAAGGATCAGAAGGTTGGCCTTGTTGGAGGAAGTTTGCTGGGGGGTGGGGTTGGAAATTTCAATAGCTCATGCCATTCTGAGTTAGTTCTCTCTTGCTCTCTGCCTTGTGCTTGCAGACCAGATGTAAGCTCTCAACTACTAACACAGCGTTGTAACTGCCTGCCTCCTACCATGCTTCCTGTCATGATGTACATAAACGATAATCCTCCAGGACCTCGAGCTCCCAAATTAAGTGCTTTCTTTTATAAGTTGTCTAGGTCATGGTGTTCATTACAGCAACAGAAAAGTAGCTAGGACACTATACTATGTAAGACTGTACTACACAAAACAATATCATCCTACCCTATTTTGTTGGTGGTGGTGGGTTGTTTTAGGAGGGTCCGAGTATCCCTGGCTCTGGCCTGGAACTCCCTATGTAGACCAGACTGGCCTTGAACTTGCAAGTGATCCTCTTGCCTCTGCCTTGGGAGTGCTGAGAAGACAGACAGACATCAGTATGTGCAGCTATACTGTATCGTGTCTTTCAGTGATGGGCTTTGCTGGGGACCCTGTCTCGATGAGCTACACTCCCAGCCCAGCAAAACGGGAGGCCGTGTTACCCTGGCAGTGGCACCCTATACCTCATGCTCTCCATCTGCTGAGCTAAGCCTAGTGACTGAACCATTTCTCTAGGTTGGTCTAAGTGTGCCCTACGGTTTTTACACACATTCCTTAGAAAGCAGTGTGTCCTGAATCAGTGAATCAGTGAATATTACAAGAGTCGCACAACCGCAGTCACCATCTAAGCCTAAAGCATTTTTATCCTTCCAAAGGGAAACCCTACCCATAGCAAAGCAGCCACGCCCACACCCCTCCCCCTCAGCCTTCATCACCGCTAACCTCCCTGCCTGTGTGGCTCTCCCTATATGCAGTGTTGCCTTCAGTCTGGCTCCTTTCACACAGCATCAGTTTTTGTTAAGGTTCATCAGCATTGGAACAGGTGCCTCTCCATGGCTTGCTTGCTTATTTATTTTGAGTCCTGGCTGGCCTGTGTCAGTACCCACCTCAGTAGCAAGCACCTCACCCACTGCACCTCAGTCGCCCGGGGCCTTCATAGTGGGATCAGAACTTTTGATATAAGCCCTGAGGCCTGATGCAGGTGTCCCACCACTATGGTGACATTTGTCTAGATGCCTACTCTCCCCCACAGATTCCAGGAAACAAGAAAAATGTGGAGGCGAGATCGATTAGGTAGAAATTCACCCGAGATGAAGACCACTGCTGCAGCACTCTTCAAGAGGGAAGTCGCACTCAGATTAGCTTTCTCTGGAGGCAGGGACACTGGATAGAGCCAACCACAGATGGTAAGCTTGATAAACCCTAAGTTAGCTGGAACACAACCAGAAAAAAAAAAAAAAAACAACTCTCAAGTGGCTAGAATTTTTTTGGGTCATGATCAGCCAAGAAACCAAGAAACTGAAGAATAAGTAAACAGACCTTGGCATTTTGCGAGAAACTAAATATCCCAAACATCTTTCCTGGCATGGCTGTGCGGTCAAAGCAATACACAATCATGACTGTTAGACGCCAAGTGCTCCGAGCACTGTGGCGCACACTTTAATGTCAGCAGTCTGGAGGCAGAGGCAGGAGGGTCTCTATGAGCTCCAGGCCATCCAGTGCTATACAGTGCAACCCTATCTCATAAATAAAGTCATGTGCCACAGACTCGGAGAAGGGAGGGGGAAACCCACAACCAAATAATCAGAGTCACAGAGAAGCAACAAGTGGTCACGATATGACTGATGTACTCCAGACAGAGTCTCTGAGAGCAAAGGCATGTGCCTGCTACTTTATAAAGTCGGGGAAGTGTGAGAAAAAGATAAAAACAAAACACCCAAAAACTGACCTTGAATTTATGGGCTTAAGTGAGTCTCCTGCCTCAGGCTCTTGGTAGCTGGCAGAAGAGGCACATGCATGTGTGTGTGCGTGCGTGCCTGTGTCTGTGTGTGTGTTATAAGCTGTGTGACACAGGTGCGAAGAACTGAACTCAGGTCCTCTGGAAGAGCAGTGAGTCATCTTATACTGCTGAGCCATCTCTCCAGCCCTAGGAAAACGATATTGAATGATGTCACTTTATTATTCTAGAGAATAAAGATATGTGAGGAAAAGTAAAAAGGAAATATAATATGCAGTAGGCAAGAGAGATGGAAGAGAAGGGGAGGAGAAGAGGGGGAGGAAAGGGCAGGAGGAGAGAAAAAGAACAGCTCAAACGTCCTTAGAACCACAAGCACACAGAAAAGTCAAATGTAAAACAACAAATCAAACAGCCAGTAAATGTGAAACTGCTCAATCTCACAGGAGATCAAGAAAGGCAAATAAACATAAGACATGCCTTTCTGTCAGTCAGGTGATATGGTGACAAAAGCCCCAACAGGCAGGCAATCAGTTTTCTGGCAGGATGACACCCTCAACTCAGGGGCTTTTCCTGCCACCCAGTCCTAACCTGACTCCTCAGGGAGCTGGTCACAAACTGGACAAGTTGAGCGCACTAACATGTCCACCCAGCACTAGGGGTCACACTGGAACCAAACTGGCCTGTGTCTGTAGGAACCTTGTCAGAGATTCAAAGCAGGCACCTGTAAGGGAAAATGGGAAGAGCTGGGGCACTGGGAGGTCTCATTCTTGGGGAAGAAGAAGGAAGGTGTGAAGGGAAGCTGGGGGGGGGGGGGCAGCCTTCAGCCCACGGGGCTGGTTTAAGAGAAGTTTTTGTTTGTTCTGATTTTTTTTTTAATAGGTCACACAGGCTGTCTCAAACTTTCTACGTAGCTGAAGCTGGCCCTGAACTCCTGATCTCTTGCCTCCACCTACTGAGTCTTATGATTTTAGGCATGGGCTCCCTCCCATACGTGGCTTCTATTAACAGGGTTTAACTACACTGCTGGGAAGGCAAGCCAAAACTGATCATCAGAGGAGTCCCATGTCTCCTGAGGCTGAGCCAGGTCAGTCTACTGTCACTGGCTCAGGGGTAGCTGGGAAAAAGCAGGGACTGATGGGGGTGCTATGCATCTCAGAGGCCAGCATCGGAGGCTGTCAGCCAATCACACTTCCCAAGGTAAGGTATACGTGAGGAACATTCTCTAGATCACCATGCAGCCCAAATAGCTCCACATAAGGCAATAGGCAGGAAAAAAAGCTCTAGTGTCCCTTTATGTGATATAATTATGTAGGCTTTCAAGCCACTTCTGTGGAGGTCAGAGGACAACCTTGGGTGTCAGGCCCGCCTTGCTTTGACAGGGTGTCCTGTTTCTGTTGTGCATCCTGCCTACGTGTACAGACTAGCTGTCCTTGAGGATGCAGGAGTCCCACTGTCTTCACCGCCCATGCCCCTGTAGGAGTGCTGGGATAGGGGAAGCCACTACTACATGGGACACTTTCTTTTTTTTTTTTTTTTCTGTGTGTCTGCATGTTTATTTGTGCAGCACTTGTGTGTCTGCTGTCCACAGATACCAGAAAAGGGCATTGAATCTCCCAGAATTGGAGTTATAGATGGTTGTGAGCCACCAGGTGGATGCTGGGAATTGACCCCAGGGCCTCTGGAAGAGCAGCCAGTGCTCTTAACTTCTGAGCCATCTCTCCCTGCATCTGGCTTTTCCTTTGGGTTCTGGGGATTCAGACTCAGGTCCTCATGCTTGCATAGCATTTTACTTGTAGAAGCACTGCTTACTTCCACAATGCACTGTTTTATATTCCTACTATCTACTTGCTGGAGGTTCTGCTATCTCCATATTCTGCCAACAAGTCTTATTTTCTGTTCTTGTTTTATCTCCGTCCCAGTACTGGGGACCTTGCACAAGCTAGGCAACTGCTCTACCCCAGCTTTTTTGTTTGAGACACGGTCTCAGGTAGCCTCAACAGTACGTACGAGCTATCACACCTAGCTTACAGTGTTTTAAAGTCAGGATTTAAGCTTGGCTCCTTTGCAAGACTGTTTTGGTTATTCTGGGTTCCCTGCCTTCCACATGAATTTTAGGACTGGCTGCCTATTTCTGCAGAAAGGCAGTTGGAATTTTGATGGGAACTACATTGAGTTTACAGATCACTTTGAGATGTCCCAGTTTATAATAGGAACAAGTCTTCCAGACCACAAACACAGAATGCCTTTCTTTTCATTGTTTTTTTGTTTGTTTTGTTTTTTGAGATAGGATCTCAGTGTGTAAATATTTGGCTCAGGATAGCTTCAAACTCATGACTCTCCTGTTTCACCTAACCTTTTAGGTGCTGGGACAATTTCTTTCAACATTTTTTAATTGAAAGAAACTCATATCCAGACATGGTGGCACAACTTCTAATTCCAGCTCTCGGGAGGCAGAGGCAAGTAGATCTCTGAGTTTAGGCTAACCTGGTCTACAGAAGAAGTTCCAGGACAGCCAGAGCTACACAGAGAAACCCTGCCTCAAAACAAAATACCAAAACCAACTTCAAAACAAAAAAGAAAAATTCATACAACCTAAAAGTTAGTAATATTAAAGTACATTATCTGGTGGCATTTGGTATGTCCACAAAGTTGTATGCCAATGTCACGCTTGGACTGGCTGCCCTTCCCCAGCCTTTGGCAACGTGATGCCTCTTTGGACACATGTATGCTTCCCAGGGCTCTCATCTGTGTATGACTGTACAATATGCAACCTTCTGTGTCTAGCCCATCTCACCCGTGTTTGAGGTTCCTGTGTGGAGCGTTATGGTGCACACCTGCAGTCCCAGCACTTCCATATTGTACTGCATATAAACAGCTCATTTCTTTTTATTGTAATATTTCTCAATAATTAAAAAAAATGTTTGAGACAGAGTCTCACTTTGTAACGCAGAGACCCAAATTCACAGAGATCCACCTGTCTCAGGCTCTTTACTACCAGGACTAAAATGCACCCAGCCTGTTATAAAATTTTCAGTGTAATAGTCTTGCATTGTCTTGGTTCAATTTACTCCTTAGGCTTTTATTTTTTGTTTTGTCTTCTCAAGACAAGGTCTCACTTTGTAGTGCTGGGTGTCCTGGGACCTAGGTAGCCTAGGTAGCCCAGACTGTTTCTTAACAGTCTGGGAGAAATTCACCTGCCTCTGCCTCCCAAATGCTGGGATTAAAGGCGTGTGGCCCCACGCTCACTTTAGGATTTTATTCTTGGTGGTATATTGCATAGGTTTTATTTATTAATGTGTGTGTGCCAGTACCACGGTATGTGTGAGGTCGGAGGATAACATTCTGGACTCTATTCTTTCCTCTCACCTTGGGTTCTGAGAGTTGAGCTCAGGTCATTAGGCTTACATGGCAAGTGCCTTTCCCAGTAAGCCATCTCAATAGCCCTAGGATGTTAATTTCATCTTCAGGCTGTTTTTTGCTGTACATAAATGCTGATTTTGTGTACTAATCTTGCTTCCTGCAACCTTCTTGAGCTCACTTATTGGCTCCAACAGGGCTATGTGTGCATGTATTCTTTTTGAGTTTTCTATGTAAAGTATCAGGTCATCAACACATACAGCTTTGTTGCTTACAGGCATACCATGATAAACACAACCAAGCTCATCTGGTCACAGAAGCTAAGCAGGATTCTCATTAGCACTTAGATGGAAGAAATGGTTCTACTTCTTCCTTTTTGAACTCAAATACTTTGTATTCATCTTTTTGCCTACCTGCTCCAGACAGACACTCCACAACAGTGCTGAGCAGAGGTAGCATGATGTGGCATCCCAATCTTGGTCCTGATCCTAGAAGAGACTGTCTATAGCTACTCAACAGACCTTTCACAGATGTTCTCTCTCAAACTGAAGAAGCTCCCTGTGTTCATGTGTCAAGGGTTCTTATGATGCAAGAACAAGGTAAACCTCAGCTTTCATGTGCACAATGAGAGACCGAATCTCTATGCAGTAGACTCAGAAGACAAAACAAGTTAATGTAAGTGTCCAGCAGAAATGCCAGCACACACCTGCTACCAGTTCAGGGGAAGCCCTGACTGGGTGTTATGGTCAGACACACCCAGGACTACAGCTCAGATCAGTATTTGGTGCTGAGTGTTACATAAGCCTCTCTCTAAGCCTCAATTTCCTTATCTCTGAAGTGGGGGTAATAATAGTACCTATTTCACAGGCTGCTGCATTATGCTAACAGGTAGTGGTAGATGTGATTTAAATCATGACCTTACTAAGTACTCTGGGTGTAGAAGCTGTATGCATGATAGATGTCTGATAACATGAGATGTGGTCCTTGTTCTTGGGCCAGGGTAATGATGTGCAAGTGGTAGTGAAGGTTACATTATCAAGTAGAGGCTAACACATGATGTAACTGACAAAAATGGAGCACTAGTGGCAGTTCAAAGGCCAAGATGGGCTGAGCTAGACCAGAGCAGACTATGGAAGAAAAAGCAATTGGATCGGGGGAAGATTTTGGCAAATGGTGAGGGAATCATCAGGATGCACAGCTGGTAAACCATGGGGAGTTCCTGTCTGGAACCTGGGCCACGTAACAAGAGGGCAGTGTGAGATAGAGGATGTGTTATGCTGAATGTCAAAGCAGGGCTGTGGGCTTTATTCTAGAACAGGGAGTGCAGGTACAGGAGAGAGCAGAGCTTGCAAAAAGATACAGGCATTAGGAAGCATAACTCCTGAGTTTTTTGTTTCTTCTTTTTGAAGACAAAAACTCTAGCTGGCTGGCCTTGATGTTTTTATGCAGGCCAGGCTTCCCAGAACTCCCAAAGGCCCTCCTGTCTCTACCTTCTGAGTGCTGGGCTTAAAAGTATGTACCCCACCCCCAACACTTCTGACCTTTTTGAATCAGAGGTAGGAGGCTGTTAGGAGGTTAACTCTTACCTGTGCCAGCTGTATCCACAGATTTCAATAGGACCATAGTGGGTGACACTTTGGATTTGACCAATGAAGGTGAAAGTTCCTTGTTCTGGGGAAGTAAAACAATAGGTGTATCTAGGAGGATACCCTTAGTGGCAGCCTTGCTAGGAACCACGAAATCTGGATGAGGATACAATTTGCCAGGAATAGGGAAAGGAATGAAGAATTACAAAACCTGCTAATTTCATTAGTGCTATAAACAAGCATATTTAGTCCTAATAATAATCTGTGAAGAGCCATCCAGCCGGCCACGGTGACATATACAATCCCAGCACTTTCGAGGCTGAGACAAAAGGACGGAGAGTTCAGGGCCAGACTGGGTTAGAGTTCCTGTCTCAAACAAACAAAATATCAGAACAGGAATCCATGGGCAGATCTAATTACTATCCACATTAGATGAAGACATCTAGCCCAAAACTGTTGTCACTTGCTGAAGGCCACCAGTGGAAGCCTGACCAGACAGGGCTTCACAGTAAGGGTGGACTTCAGATTTTATGTGAAAGATAATGGGAAGCTCTGAGGAGTCCGGGCAGGCCCTGGCCTAGTGCAAGTGTCCCAAAAAGCACCCAGCTGTGTGGAGAGCTGCAAGATTCGGAGAAGATCCCACTTGCTTAGGCATTCAGGGTGCGGAAAGGGGGTTGGGTTTGTGTGTGTTTTGGAGAACTTGCTGAAGTGAGAGGTAAAGAGAAGAAAGAATGAAGAGAGCCTCAAGCTTTGGCTTAGGGCAGTAAGGTGATGGCAATGCCATGGTTGGGGATGTACATTTTGGCAGGGAAGACTGACAGTTACAGAAAGGTTGGTGAGAAGGAGAGTTGAGAAAGAAACTTGTGAAAGGAATGAGTCAGTGGCAAAGAAGATGAATGCAAAAGGCAGGGGAGGTAAGTGACAAGAAACAAGTCTGGGGCAAACCTCTTGAAAATCTAAGATGTTATTAAGATTTGGTAATCGTTCCTTCCTCTGAAATTCACTCTTCCCCACAGGCTTTGCCTGTGAGAGCTTTCCTCTGCCTAACTTTGCTTAGAAGGTGGCTCCGGGCCCAGACGCTCCTACCACAAGGGCATTCTTTGTCTCTCATCCTCTCAGCTCCTGTAGGATCTCAGAGCTCCATATGTTGATGGCATCACTTGGGGTCAATGTCTGTTTTGTTTGGTCTCCAGTAAAGTCATGCTGAACTCCCCACACCCAGCTCAAATCTAGGCTTCAGTGTACAGACATTGAGGACCAGAAGAAAGAAGCATGTGTTGAGTAGTTACAGGTACTGAGGGACAAATGGAAAGACAGTGGAGGCACTTAGGAATGACCCAGTGAAAGCCATCACAACCCATTGATGGGTGGCAAAAGTAACTCAGGAGACAGCAGCAGCTGCAGTGGAATGGGGCTAGTTAGTTGAGTGGGTGGAGGGGTTGCCAGTCTCTGCTGGCTCAGGCCCCACCCCCACTACAAGTGTAATGGAACAGCCCAGGAGCTGTACCCAACCAGATTCGATAAAGAGATTAGGCATCTTGCTGTACCATACCCATTCAGGCAGGAAAGTAAACTCTTATCTTAGAAAGCTCTTCCCTTTTCTAAATAAGGATTGTCTAGCTAATGATTCAGCGAAAGAGAAATCTGATTAATTACAAAGCTCCACTCTCCAGTTTTCTTTATCTACTGTAACCTGTCAGGAGCTCTTGAATGATTTAATAAGTATTAATGCATTTCTGGAAATGTGGGGGATTTGAGGGAGTTTCTGCTGTCTACATGTTTAAGACAGGGTCTTACATGTAGCCCTGGTTAGCCTGAAATTTGCTATGTGGACCAGACTGGGCCTGAACTCACAAAAATTTGCCTACCTTGGCCTCCCAAGTACTGAGATTACAAATATATGCAACCATGCTCCACTAATTTAAAATTTGCTACTAACAGATGATATCCATATGGTGTCTAGATTTTCTTTAAAATAATGGGAATAAGGGTAAGGTGGAGAGAAAGTAAACCAGCACCGAGCTGACCACTGGGGTGGATGATGGCCACTCTGTGTCCACTACACTGTTATCCACTAATGGGAAATCTTATCTGAAAAGACTTGCTCATGGGCCAGGGTGTGGTGGCCCTCACCTTTAATCTCAGCACTTGGAAGGCAGCAGCAGGGGCATCTCCATGAATTCCAGACCACCCTGGTCTACTACACAGTGGTTCCAGGACAGCCAGAGCTACATAATGAGACCTTGTCTTGAAGAAAAAAAGCAAGAAAAAAAATGACATGTTCACTAAATGTTAGGCCCTCCATAAATCTATGTTCTGACCCGATCTAGTTAAAAAAAAAAAAAAAAAAAAAAAAAAAAGCTACCAAAAACTGAGTTCAAATGCAGTCTATTGAACCAAGTCCAAAGCCAAGGGTGGTGCCTCAGGCTTGTCCTCAGCACTTGGATGACAAAGGCATGAGGATGTATGTGGGAGCCCAGACTGAGGTATATAGTGAAATCCTATCTCAAAAGTATCAAGGGCTAGGAATGCAGCTCAGTGGCAGAGTATTTGTCTAGCATGTTCAAGGCAAAGTTGATCACCAGTGTTATGGGGGAAGAGGTTCATATCAATTGATGCTTAAAATGCCATTTAGAGTTTATTTTTATGCTAGAATTAATTACTCAAAGTTTTAATATTCCTGGTGTTGAAGAGAAAGCTCTGATGTGAAAAGCACTGGCTGCTCTTCAGGAGGCTCTGCTTTGATTCCCAACACCCACATGTGACTCACAACCAGCTAGTTCCAGGGGACCTGATGTCCTCTTCTTGCCTCCTTGGGCTCCAGGCATTCATGTGGTACATACAGATACACCTATACACATAAAATAACTTAAATTTTTTTTTAACTATTTTGTGTGTATAGGTATTTTCCCTATGTCTGTGCACCTCGTGCATGCCTGGTGCCATCAGAGGCTGTGAGCTGCCATGTGGGTACTGGTTATCAAACCCAGGTCCTTTGCAAGGCCAAGTGTTCTTGTCATCTTTTTTAAGATTTATTTATTATGTAACAGCGTTCTGTCTGCATGTACACCTGCATGCCAGAGGAGGGCACCAGATCTCATTATAGATGGTTGGGAGCCACCATGTGGTTGCTGGAAATTGAACTCAGGACCTCTGGTAGAGCAGACAGTCCTCTTAACCTCTGAGCCATCTCTTCAGCCCTGAGCAAGTGTTCTTAATTACTGAGCCAAATAATCCATTTTTATAAACGGTTCTAAAATTCCCCATGTAAGAACAGTTGATATCCTCTTTAGCCTGACACTTATACTTGCTAACTGCTGACCCCCTTCTGGAATTCTTATGGAGGATTCTTTCTTCCTGGGAATGGCAGCTGGGATAGTCAGTGAATAAGCTTGGGGTTAGAGTCCGTCCACAGGTTACCTAGGTCCCTGCTATATGCTAGTTGTGTACCAGAGAACAAGAGGCAATGAGTCTTTGCCCTAATGGGCTGAGAAACTCATGGAGAAGAAAAACTGAATGATCTCAAACACATCAGTAGCCTAAGGAACACAGGACATTTTGAGGCTGGTTGAATTGAATGGAGGAGGACTGGGGCTGATCTCCTGATCCAGGAAAGATCTGGAGGGAAAAAAAATAGAAGTAGATGAAAGGGGGAATTAAAATGGGGCTTAGGAGGAGGAAATGTGCTTTGGGGGAAACCCTGAAGAATGAAATCCTAACCTAAGCATCATATGTGCAAGGAACTATAAAGAACGAAGATAGAGTTGCTGAGGCAAGCAGGCAGCAGACGGGCAAGATAGGGAGAGGGCTTAACATTAGGGGGTGCAGCTTTATCTGGAAAGCTGGACACAAGAGTGGTATGACTAGACTTGGGCCCCTGAAAGTCCCACTGTGAAGCAGAGACACACAGACTGGAACAAAGTATACATTTCGTGTGAAGCTGGGAAATGATAAACCAAGCAAGGAGTAATGACAGTAGGTCGGGAAGAGTATAGACTTGGAATTGAAAAGGCAAACCTGACAAGTTTGGTATTCTGAGGACAAGATTATCAAGGGTGATGTTCCAGATTTGGGCTTGGCACCTTGTGGGTAAGTAGGCCATTTATTTATAAGCTGACCTTTAGTCTTCTCAGACCCATGCAGCCTTGACCTCCCTCTGTTCAACAGGAATAAGCATAGCACACACTTGAGAATTGTTCGGAGGCATATACATCATTTTTACAGCCTAAAGTCTGACCATAGCAGGAGCTTACTATACATCTAGGAAATGGACTCCTTGGGGCCACTGACCACATTCCTCATTCTGCTCCAATCTTGGGTGCTTTAACTGTTGCTGCTGGCTCTCCAGTCCATCCGATGTTGGATCTAGGCTGTTACCTCATGAAAAGAGTCAGCAGTTCCCCAGAGAGGCTGGCTCTCATTGGTCACTCTGTCCTGGTGCTGGGAGTCAGGGTGAAGTGAGCAACATGGGAAGATGGTGTGGAAGAAAGGTAATTTTCCAATTTAAACAGAGATAATCAGAATCTTCTATGCACTGAACAAAGAAACATCTCTATTGATCAACATTTCAGCATTCTATCTAGGACACTGGATCTATAGTTAGCAAGGGAGTCCACTGTGCCCTCAGTTGTTACTGTAGCTTAAACCTTCTTAAAGTTGTTGGGCCATCATAGGCCATGCTGACAGTAATGCACATTATGGGTACAGAGCTTCATGAGCTACCAGACCATTGGGTAGAAGAGCTCTACTCACCACGTCCAGTGTTTGTTAGCAGTTCTCTCTGCAGGCAGGCTTCTAGGACCATCATCTTCCTGGACATGCCACCAGAATCTTACTGCCCACCCACTCCATACACCTACATTCCTGGCTGAGCCTTAGGTTGCAGGGAACCAGCCAGCCAGAACATCACACGGCTCTGATCTTTTTACTTCACCCCTCCCAGTGCCCAACCAACAGCACTGACAGTCACACAGAACAACCTTTTCCAAAAAAATATGTTTTTTTTTTATTGTCTCAGATGCAAATATAGTTTTAAAAATGCATTGTAGTGTTGGGTACAGCTGGTGGAAATGTGCTTGTCAACAGCAGGGTGTCAAGAGGACCAGGCTCAGGCAAGCAGCCCCAGGGATCTCTGGTGTAAATGAAACCCAACCTACCCCAGGTGGAGCTGCCTCCTCCAAGGAGCCCTATACCATCACCAAAGCACACAACAGACAGCCCGTGCACAGAAGCTGAAACTTGAAGAACTTGAAGGAGAACATGCAGTTTCAGCTGGGGCGCTACAGAGCAAGCATAACAAGCCTGCTTTCCCTTCATGGGGTGAAGATTCAGGTGACAAGGTGCCTGGGGAGGGGTACGAGGGTACTAGACTCCCCCACGAGGGACAAAGCCTCGCTGTGGCCATGAGACCTTTTAACCTGCAGGATGTAAACTAGGAAATGTATAATCAGTGTCTCCCGTCCTTCCACAATCTCAGCTCTCAAGAATGCCAGATCCTGTTCAGGAATCCCAAAGGAATTCCAAATTCACTATGCCCAGAGTTTGGCAGGGAGATATAGGTGAATTCTACTAAATAACTAGAAAGGAATTTTACAAAAATAAAATCCCACGAAGTAAACACACATGCACGCACACACACACAGGCTTGAGCAAGTGCGCGTGCACACACATGCTAACATTCACTGTGGAAAGTTCCCTTTTCTTTCCGGAAGGTTGAATCTTGCAAGCTCTAACAAGCAGACAAGCACAGTCCTATCTAGTGAACAGGGAGGCCCGTTCTTCAGAAAGAGCGGCAGCTGACCTGTTCTCGCCCACATTTGAAGAGGCACAGGGGTGGGGGCTGTGTTTCCTGAAGCTCTTCCCACACTACTGGTGTCTCCCAACAGCTGTTCATGGGCCTTAAGATCATAAAACCTGTTAAGTAGATCCTAGCCAAGGTGTGTGCTAAAGAGACATATTTCACACCTGCGTTGAACCTTCATGCTCTTTCACTGTAACCTAACTACCCCTTTCCTTTTACATACACACAGTCCCAGTATAGGTCCTCTAAAACACTGTAAGGCATCAAAGGACTGAGTCCAGAGTTGTATGTCTCTGCAACACTGGCATTCTAAGTGACTGTTCCATATCACTGTCCACATACCTTCCCAACAGGATCACACGATGACATTGAAAAACCAAGTTCCACACACAATGGTGGGCTTCAACTGTGCACTGCTACCTAGGGAGAGAGAAAAGGGGAGAGGCCCAAATAGACCCAGGCTCTCTTAGGAGGCCTCAGGTAGTGGGACAGAGACCCTTGAGGACCCAGACTAGGGCAGACAGAAAGGGATTTCTGACAGTGTAGAAGGAAGAGAAGAGCCGGCAGGTGAAAGGAGCTGAGCCCTGAGGCCAGGTGATTTAGCAGGCAGCCACAGTACCCAGGGCACACGAGAGAGGCAGTGCAGTGGCACGTGGCGTCAGGAGGGCCTGCCACTGCACTCCACCAGGGAATGGTGGCACATCCTCTAAGAGTCTAGGTAGATGTCACTCTTAAAGCGCCCTAGAGGACAGATCTCTAGAGTATATATGGGGGTATGGGAGCATGGAGGTGACAGCATACAGACAAGATCCAGGGCTCATGGTTGGGTCACATGAGAATTCGTGCTGGCTGACAACTTCCAGCCTCTTCTACAAAACCCAGTGTGTCAACACCAAGTACTGCAGCTGCAGTGCTTCCCTTGGCTGGGCAAAACCACTGGAGCACAGCTAGCCTCTCCTGAGGGTGACAGCTGCTGTGAAACCTTCTGTTAACTTTGAGGAAGCCCTTTAGCCAGAGCTGCCCTGCCTTGTTGGTGCCCACTCATAGTGAAAGAACAGGCAGGACACGTGCTGATGACTCGTTAAGATTTCACTGAAACACTTGCAGATTTTCCCAGGTAGCTTTGTGGTACATCCTTTTAGGCTGATATTGTTATTCTCCAAAACTCCAACATTTTGAAGTTTCTTCTTTGTGAGTGGGGACAGGAATGGGAGTGAAAATAACTGTAAACAAACCCCAGCCGAACAGTGTGGTCAGCGCCCAGTGGAGACCTCCAGCAGAGTCTATTCCCAAATGCTGACCTTGGTGTCTAGGACACAAGTCAAGGCCAGGACCCTCTGATTGGGCAGGTTCATTAGGCAAGATTTCAAAACAAGAAAATCTCCAAGGCAGAAAATAATCATTCCTGGAGATTTTAAAGCATTGTGGCCTCACAGCCACGGCAAAAGTGAGCACCAAGAGAAAGGAAAAGGGAGTCACTCTCAAAAAACAAAAAACAAAAACAAAAAACAACCCAAAACAAAAAAACATGCACTTAATAAAGTCTACCAGGAGACATACAGACACATACTTCTCTCTCGCTTCTCTCTCTCCCCACCCCCAGTTTCATACAAACTAATAGCTTTAAAGATCTGAAGAAACAGGATGAAATTAAATCAGCAAAAGGGGAGAGGTAGGCCAGAGAAGCAAAAGGCCAATCTTATACCCCACAGAGTTTTTAAAGAGAGGTTACTCCCAACAAGGGCGGAGAGAACCAGGAGTCCTGCACGGCCATGGTGTCACGTGGCATGGGAGGAAGGGCTGGGCTTCTTGAGGCCCTCAGAGCAGCAGTTTAGTTTTTCCTTCTTACCACAGTGGCCTTCACCTTCCAAAGAACAGTTTCACCTTCACCTTGTCCTTGGGAAAAGAAGGGGTGCCCGGTGGAAATGCCAAGGTCCAGCCTAAATGCCTTGTGTTCATCCCTCAACCTGTAAACGTGTTTTTTGGAGACGGCTGAGGAGGGCTACCAAGATATTCCTATACAGGATAGAAAGTAGACAATGGAGCAAACAACTGGTTAGGAGCTCACAGCATTAACGGTGGCATGGCCAGCAGCCCCTACCCTTTCTTTGTTCTCCAAATACTTAGTCCAGAACAGGCCTTAGGCATCAGCAGGAGCTTCCCAATGGATCAGAACTTCAGGAGACATACTGGGCTCCTTAGTCACGGTCCTCTCAGGGCAGGCAGCGTAATGAGGAGGGGCCAGGAGGACAGAGTCCAAGAAAAAGCCTGCTGCCTGCTCTAGGTGTCACAGCAGGACAAAAAAAAAGCACATTCTTCCTGGGAGGTGCCCTTGACTGGGCTCCCTGAGTGCTGGAGAGAGTACCTCACCACCTGTAGCATCTCAGAGGCAGCAAAGAGAAGGATGAGGGTCAAGTGCACCCTTCCTCAAAACTTTCCCTGTCTCTACCAACTCTAACACACATTGGGACAATTGAAACTTCAGACACATGCCACCCTCCAAACTCAACTGGTCCAAATCTGAGCACAGCTCTTCACCATCTAGCTGGAGGCTGCTTCAAGGGCTAACTCCTTGGCACCCAGCCTGTACGCACTTTGTTTCTTCGTCCTAACAGACTTTAGTATGGTGACATCTTTGGTCTGAGAACTGTCCTGGTTTGGAGCTCTCGCTAAACTTCAGATAACCAGGATGACAGCAGTATCATGGAGTGTGACCTTCCTGATGCTAAAACCAAGGTAAGACCATCCTGGGAGTGTATCTGCCTCTTCCACAACAGCAGAGTAGAAGTGTGTGAAGAACAGGCACAGAAGGGCCTCAGCTGTGGGGCCTTAGAGGCTCTAGGCTAAGTGCCTGGCAATGTTGGGAACATCATGGTGACTGCAATGCCAGATAGAACTAAGACATAGACAAGACACCGCCTTAGGAGTTTCTGAGCCAGAACAGCAACTTTGCATTGCTTGTGACTTTATCCTGTCCAGTTGGGCTCCAAACCCATTATTTTCCACACCCATTATTGTGCTCAGGGGTTTGCAGAAATTTCCCCCTTCAATAGAATACATCAGGCAGGAGGTATATTCCTTTCTGCAGAGGTTGCAACAGTAGCCCAGAGAGTCAGGTTCTGCCAGGGTCGCAGGAGATGGAGAGACTTCACTGCTGCTCCAGAGGCCAGAAAACGTGCAGGGGTTGCCAGAGGAGCACAAGTGGGTAAGGATGTGACTGGGACCAAGTCTCAAAGTCTCAAGAAAGGAATTCTGAAGGAGCCTGGTGATCCCACCTGCAGGAACAGGCTTTGTTTCCTTGTCTTGCACTTGCTGACCCTGAACCCCAATAGGCCACCAGGAGGACAGGACTATAACAGCCGATGTTTCCCTTTGTCTGGGCCACCCCACATGCAGGGGAGACTGGTGATTGAGGTCACTGAGTGAGAGGTCACAACAAGGGTTCCCAAGATGGGATACTGCTGTTGGCAGGCCTCAAGCCTGCTTCAGACCTGAGCGCAGCATCCTGACAGGTGCAATGGGCCACTGGAGTCAAGGGCAGCCCTGAGGCGGTGTGTCAGGAAGGGTATGGGGGATCTCCAGGCATCTTATACAGCCACATGCCAACTAAGCTTAGGACTCCCCCGATCTCTTGCCAATCCTGGTAACAGCCTCTGATGCCTGCTCTGGCAACTGGGATGGGTCTGTCAGGATGGAAGTGGTCGTGCTCAGCTGCCGGAGGGTACTCAGTACCACTGTAAGACAAAGAAGGCTGTAGTCAGCCTGGGACAAAAAACTCAGAATGACAAGATGCAAACTTCACACACGCAATCCTATTTGGTAATTGCCAAGCATCAATGGTGATAACCAGAGCTCAATGGCAGGGAAGAGTGATGGGGTCTCATTCTGGGACCCAGTCTCACATCCTAGATCTCACATGTAGATCCTAGCAGGACCTGCAAGTAGCCTAAGAATTCTAAGCTATTCCTACTGCTCAAGTGTTGCACTTGCTTTAATACTAAACTTATATAACTTTTACATATGGTTGTAGCTTTAGAACTAAATAAGAACTAAGCTGGATTTGATCAGACTAGCAAGAGTCTGGTTCTAGGATCCCATCAGTGTTATCTTTATGCCTCTTACATGGCTGGCCTAAGCACTGCCCAGGGAAGGGGTTTTTCCCTGTAGGACCAGCATGAAGTCCCAATTTCTGGTATTCCACACTCACTTGGCCTGAGGACAGGCAAAGAACAGTGCTGGTCTAGCCAGGAAAGCGCCGTTCGGTGAAACTCCTCCAAGCTGCTGGTGGACACCATCCCCTTGAAGGATTCAAATAGTGGCTTGATGATCATGCTGAACTGTAGGACTTATGTTAAGGAAAAGGTGAACACTGGAGAGAGCCAAGGGGCATGCAGATAAAGGAAGAGGCTCACAACAACAGCCTATGACTGCAGCTCCAAGAGATCCAACACCCTCTTCAGACTCTGCACGCCTCTGCACTCAACACACATATATGTATAATTAAAAAATAATAATTAAAAACCTCCACAAAGGCTGGAGAGATGGCTCAGAGGCTAAGAGCACTGGCTGCTCTTCCAGAGGACCCCAGTTCAATTCCCAGCACCCACATGGAAACTGTCTTTAACTCTAGTTCCGGAGGATCAGGCGACCTCACATGGATATACACTTAGGCAAATCATCAATGCACATAAAAATAAATAAATCTTAAAAAAATTCCACAAATCTTTATGAAGAGAAAAAAGGAGAAAAAAGGAGAAGGAGGAGGAGGAAGACAAGGAGGAGAAGAAAGAAGAGGAAAAAGAAGAAAAAGCAGATGCAAAAGAAGCAGCAGCAGCAATCACCACCACCTGGAGTTTTGACCGCTCAGTAATCCGGAAGGTCCTGGCTTCCACCTTTCACAGCAGGTAGGGTTCATCCTCTCTGTCACTGAGGGAATGACCTGGCTGCCAGGCTGTCGGGGTCCTTACTTCTCAACTTGCTACCTCTGCAGTTATCTCGCTGCCTTTGTTTGCCAAAGACCTGAACAATAAAGCAGGCCATCTGACTCCCTGTCCCTTCCTGCAAAGCCCTTGGATGTGGTCTCCTCAGCCTCTAGGGCCAGCCCAGAGCCTCTCTTCTCTTTTCTGAGACAGGAAATAGCATTGCCAGTCCTGAACCACTGACAGCTGTATGAGAACCTTTCTTCGAGGGGTACCCAAGAGCCCTGTCTACTGTTTCAGTGTGTTTGCCGGGGGAGGGGATGAGCAAGGAAAGCCCAAAGATACAATCCAGAATTTCCAATTCTGCAGGATCCTGCTTTTCACATATTCATCAAACATGTCTTTCATGTGGTCAGATTGGCGGCAGTTGACGGGGACTCCTGTGGCAGGTAGCAGCTGTTGGCAGGAGCTGAAACAACAGTAGTCAAGGGATGGTTTGGACCCTGGGAGACCACACAGGAAGGATATAGCCAGGTACAGGCAGGGGCCTGTGGGAGAAGGACAAGAAGCTAAATGGCTGCAATATCAATAGCAAAGGCCACACAGGGTCCCTCTGCTTTTGTGACATAGAAGTGTATGGGGTGAAGGACTCAAATGGAACCTCACATGATGGTGGTGTTGAGCTCCTCAATTTCCTCCCGCAGCCTCCGGGCCTCTTCTTGCATCTGCATCCGCTCCTGCTGTAGCTTGGTGATATACTCCATGGTCTTCTGCAGTGTGATGGCATGGCTGGTCTGTGAAGGGCAGGTGGCTCAGAGGTGGCAGTACTTAGCCGGCCAGTGACACATGGGCAAGATGCACTGTCACCCTACCTTGACACTCTAAGGCCACTTACCTGCTTGGAATTATTGGAGATCACACTGTTCAAGGTGTTAAAGCCCATTCTGATAGTGAAACGCCTTCTCTGTTCAGCTGAGATGTGCTTCTGCCGGTTCTATTGCAGAATCAATTGGTCACCAAGACATAGGTCAAGCCTGAGGCAAGCAACCCGTTCCTCCTTACTGTCTAACCCAATGCTGAGCAGTTAGAAAAAGACTAGTATCTTAGGGCATATAACAAGCCAGGGCCAGAAAACTATGTAGGACAGGCAAATAGCTAAAGAACTCTGAGAGGAGCCGGGGGGAGTGGACAGGGCCCTCCCACCTCCTCCCTGCAAATGGTGTTGCCAAGGTTGCATGCACCGCTAACATGGCATGAAGATTCAGTGCTGGTACCACCCCTGGGACCCAGGGGGTCCACCCAGAGGTCTGAACAGGCCCTAATCTTCATGGGCCTGTTGGTGGGATGGGAAATGGTTGGAGTTGATTTGATGTTATTGTTTCTAGGGCTTGCAACATGAGCTGAATCTGTGGCTCTCCTTTCCCAATGTTCTCTTCCCTCCCCATCGCACCAAGGGAATCAAGACCCAAGAGAAAAAGCCATACCTTTAATGCAGCCACATTTTTGGGGTCTGTAGATTTCCCTGAGCAGTTGTTCTGGGGAGACTGAGGACTGGGACTTTGCTCTGATGGGCATGGAGAGGCATGCCCTGAGTTGGGGCAGTCACGACCTGAGAAGAAAATGCTCTTAACAGGCAAACACTTGAAAAGGGGACTAGAAAAATAAAGTGAGGCTGTCCTGCCCTGGCTCCACAGCAGTCCTCACCAACCAAAGGGACTCCCAGCAACTCCTCAGGCTTGGAAGACCATTTAAAACCTTCTACAGCTACTCCATAGAAATACTGGAGAAATCCTTGCCCATATCCCAAAGGGGAGTTCCTGTTTCAAGGCGACACCTGAGCCAGGCAAGTTAAATGTGGAATATGCCTGGATTTTGCCCCATCCCAGGTGTCAAGCTGCTCAAAAGAAAGGTCAAACTGCCAACCCAGTCCCCTAAAATATCGCCTCAAGGCAGCAGGGGACCTTACAGGTTTGTAAGGCAACAGCTCCTAACTTATGTGCTCAGCACACTGGCATCTGCTATTTTTTGTTCTTTAAATTCTCTCTCTCTCTCTCTCTCTCTCTCTCTCTCTCTCTCTCTATATATATATATATATATATATATATATATATAAAATATACTTTCTTACTCTTCTCTCACTCACTCTGAAAATGTTAAATAAAAAGTACTACCACCTTTTGACCCACACAGAACAGCCTAGAGTATTGCAAACCACACAGGCTACTGTCCCATTCACTGGCGTCACTTGGGAGCGATTTCCTAGGCCCCTTTAGAACTTCTCCAGCCTATTTCATTCTATGCTAAACACATGCTTCCATTTACTGTATTTTCTCCTAGATTACCAGGCCTCAGTGCACTGCTCTACATGTTGTGTTTTGTAGTCCCACAAGCATGACCGGCTTCTTTTCCCTGGATAATTTTAGAAAGTTGACTTGTGTCTCAAGTCTGTATCTTTCCAGGATGAACAGTTCCATTCTTCAAAACCTACCCTTGGACAAGTACAATCCCTCCCCGATGGAAACCCTTCCTTAGTCATGTCTTCCCAACTAAGACGTGCAGCTGTGCTTTTAGCTAAGAGGAGAAGTGATTAAGGTACAACACAGTGACAGACTGCTTGCACAAGCTCTGCACAGTGTTTCCAGTTTTCTTCCCAGGATGGTACTGGAAGGAACCCAAGTTCTACCTGCAGCCTAATTCTGACATCACAGAACCCCTAGCCCCTGACCTTCTGCTCCACAAGTCAAAGTAAAAACCAGTACTGTCCTGACTGTTCTCAGTTATAAGATGTGAAAATGGCCAAAGATTTGCAGTAATTTAGAAGATGCTGTGTTAAAGCCTGCTGCTGGCTTCATGCCAAAGCAACCCCAGGCTCAAGTTTTCCAGACTGCTGCCAAAACTCTTCAGTGCCTTTTCTCAAACTGGCAGCTGGAACTGACAGCTCTAAGCCAAGCCTTCTGAGCGTAGTTTCCTGAATGTACTAGCTGCCGCCACTGTGACAGGCCTGCCACCCTCTGTTCCTTTTCTGCTGGTGTGGCTAGAGCTACTCTGCTGCCCACTAAGCATTTCCCTAGCCTGTGCTATGAGCAGACTAATTAATCAAGACTGGTTCTCTAGGACCAGTCTTGATTATGGGAACCTATGAATGGCTTTCCTAACCCAGAACAAGCTACTTATTTCCTCCATGAAGCCCCAACTACCCCACTCAGGTGAATACTCACTGGAGCCTGCAGCAGGCACCTGGGGACCACCCCCATGCGGTGGGACCTGCTCGCCCTTCACCAGGGGGTCTTGCACTGTACTTGGAGAAAAAAGCCGAGAAACAGGGGTAGGCTGGTTTGTGCTGTGGCTAAGGAACTCTGTGACCCCAGAAGCCTGTGGAGATACAGGAGAGAGGTCATGTACCACTGATGCAGAGCAGAGCAGCTACACTGGCTGAGAGCCACACAAACATAGGCCACTCAAGGGAGATAAGGACACTTGATGCCTGCCTAGACCAGTTCTCCTTACCCTGGTGATGGCAGCAGAGGCAATAACCACATTGGATGGGGACATAGTAGATGCCAGAATCCCTTCTCTCTTCAGAGGGGCTGATGTCATGATCACCTTTTGTGGTTGGCCTGAGAAGGAGGCTGCAGGGACGAAGTGAAGTGAAGTGAAGGTGAGGGCCTGAGGCTGTAGAGGCCTAGCCGTTGCTAATAAAAACTCTTGCTAGTGAAACATGTGGCTCCTCACCAAGAGGGCAGAAAGACAAGGCCCCAGGGAATCTGAAATATTTTTGTACTTTTTACTTGAAAGAGTCATACTATAGCTCCTAGAGAGGTCTACGACCATGAGTTCTCAAATCATGTTTTCAAGACTAATTCTTATTTTTATATTTATTTCTGTTTTTAAATAGTTCTTTTGTGTAGTGTGTATATGTGTGCAGGTATGACTATGTCATGGTACATGCGTGGAAGTCAGAGGACAATCTGTAGAAATTGATTCTTACCTTTCATTACGTGGATCCCAAGGATTAAACTCAGATTGTCAGACTTAGCAGCAAGTGCCTTTACCTACTGAGCCATCTCACTAGCCCAGTTGTAGTTTAACAGGGTCTCACTATATAGCCTTGGCTGGCCCGGGGCCTTAGTCTGTAACTCAGACTGGCCTCAAATTCAAGACCTTCCTGCCTCACCCTCTCAAGTGTTGGGTTTACAGGTATGTGCCACCACACTCAGATCAAGACTAGACTTTTTTAAACATACAGAATAGAAAGATCAATTGCACATATAAATTGTCCAAACTACTGTTTTATTTAAATTGGGAGGAGTTGTCAGGAATTTACAGCCTTTGAGAAAGGAAAACATTGCTCGCTAGGTAACCCTTGCTAGCTACTCCCGCAACCCAACTTACCTGGAGCAATGCAAGCATTCTTCAACACCAAGGACACAGGCTCAGGCTTGGGAGCAGGCACTATTTTGGGGGGCTGCTTGGATCTTACTCCAGTCAAGGACACAGGTTTGGGGTGTATAAAAGTTAACTGAGGCTGGGGAGGTCCCACAGCTGGTGGCTGGGGTACAGGTGACAGTGCCAGACCACATGGGGATGATAAGGGGGTTGGATGGTGTGCTGTGATAACAAGGCCCTGGTTCTGGCTGAAGGTTGTAGCAGAAGCATCATTGGTAAGGGTGGCAGAGGCTGTGTGGGTAATGACAGGGGTTGATTTGTTGACTCCTGCAAACTTCTGTGGCTGTAGGAAAGCTGGTGGAGTTGGGGGGTTCAGAGCAGTGGCAGGAGGAGGAACTAAGGGCAATGCAGTTTGGACAGGCGCTGGGGCAGGACCAGGGGAAAGCAAGGTCATGGTAAAGACAGGGAGGAAGGGCTGTGGGACACTTGGTGGTGGCTCAGAAGGACCAAAGTCTGCAGGCTGAATGAAAGGGTCCACAGGCTGGGAAGTTCGTTCACCACCCTGCCCATCTGTGGGATCCAGGGAGGGGGCTGCAGAAGATGCTATGAGGCTATTGGGCAGGCTCACAGTTGGGAGAGCTGTATTTGGCAAGATGTTACCCTGAGGAAGGAAGACACATGAAGAAACAAAGCTACAATTAGACAATTAGCTTTAACTGTTTAGCACTGCATAACACAAAGCCCAACTGTGGACATGGGGACTGAAGGACCAAGGGACAGAAGTGCTATCTCCCAGGCCAAACACACTGTTAGGCTGGGGAAATGGATCTGTGTTCCCTGGGTGTCAGCGGGGATCTTGTTTCAATTAGTAACTAATGATATCTCAGAACTCAGACAAAGTTGGACCGCACCCTAGGGGTATCTGGTTTCTAGAGCCTGGTCTAGATCTACCTACAGTCCTGCCATCTTCTGTTACAGAGCAGAAGCAGCCTAAACCACAGCTGCTCAGGGGTTCCCCCAGGATAGCTTCCAGTATCAACTTCCAGTCAGACTAGCTCTCCCTGAGTGGAAAGGCTATGAGGAATCACCTGTGCAGATCTCAGTCTCTACAGAAGAAATGATTATCTGAGCTAAGTGGGGAAGGTGCCAGGTTACCGGGTGACTAACTGAATACAGAAACAACCTGAGAGCTCCGCCAGGGCAGAGAACTATGCCTCACTCAGCTCTGTAGCCCTAACACCTGCAATTACCTTTTATTAATTGCTAAGTCAAAAGTAAAAACAATATACAACATATTTTTATTAGTGATCCAATATTATTCTTCTGTAACTACTCTTGTCTTGAAAAGACCTGGCTGAACAAAGCTCACGTGGGGCCTTAGGCAGAAAAACACCTCTGATATCTCCCACATCTTATGAGGAATTAAGGATGCTTTCAAAGCGGGTTCCATAATTTCTTTGCACATCCATGTGCATCTAACACAGGATCCAGCAATGGCCCCAGCATGTTGTGAAGTTCATGGTCACAGCATTAGTCTAGCTCTGGTTGTAAAGCTGATGACAGCCCTGTACCTGCCATGCCTGCTCCCCCAGGTCCTCTACCTGAGAAGGTGGGCTGCTAGGATCTGGGGCAGGTACTGACGTAGGAGTAGGCAACATGGAGCCAAAAATGGATCGACTGGAAGAGAAGAGATCTGAAAAAGAACACGGGAATCTTTTGAACTCCATGAGCTTAGCATTTTCTAGAATTATGACAAACAAACAGGGCCTGAACCCAACCCTTTCCCCAAGATAACTTTTTTCCTATAGAAAGAAGACTCTGGTTGGACTACTTGAAGTACCAAATGTTTCAAGTCTGAACAATGGCAGAGTTAAATTAAAGGGGCCGACCTAAATGCAGAACTTCAATGGGAGGTGGCTGTATCACAGTGCCCTCTGCTGCCTACAGGAGGAACTGCTCACAGTCAGAGCAAAGCAGATGCTCCCACAGGAATAAAGCACTCACTCTGAAAACGCCAACTTCCTTCCAATGTCCCAGGAAACTTTCCCAGGCTTTGCAGTTACTACAAAAATAATTTTCAGTTTTGAAAAAAACTTTTTGTTGTTGTTGTTTTTTTGTTTTCAAGTCAGGGTGTCTCTCTGTAGCCTTGGCTGTCCTGGACTCACTTTGTATACCAGGCTGGCCTCCAACTCACAAAAATTCAACAGCCTTCCTGAGTGCTGGGATTACAGGCGTATGCCACCACACCTGACAGTTTTGGAAAATTCTAAGCCCTCCATTTACACCCATTTCCAAGCATCCTCTCCACAAAAGGTACAGCGTTCTGATATGAGATGGTCATGTTACCCTCTGCTCTCACCCTGGAAAGGCTCAAAGGTGTCCATGAAGTCCAGGTTGGGTTGCAAAGGGATCAGGCCTGGCTGAATCATGTCTGCATTTCCTAGATGCGCTGCAAGAATTACAAGTGAGAAAGGAGAACTCTTTTACTCAAATAAGGTGAAGGAACATATAAATTTAGTTCTGAAACATATTCTTGTGGTCATACCCATTTCTAGAATCTTCTAAGAACTGTAAGAAGCTGGCTGGGTTCTCTGCATTCTTGGGGGTTTGTGGCCATTCTTAGATAAACATGTTTTCTCTACCCTCAGAGGGCAGGAAAGACAGGCAGTGCTAGGATCACCATGAAGCTATGAGTTGCCTCAGCCTTCCACCTCACTCTACATCCCCACAACCCTCCATCCTTATTCTCACTTTTCATCTGCAGCTCTTCCTAAGGAACTAGAAGACTGAAGGCCTCCAGGTGGGATGTCATGTGCAGTAGAACTCATCCTATAGCCTAGGCGTAGGCACTGATACAACCCACACTAAGACAACAGTATTCAGAAATATAAGACAGGTTCAGATCAGAGCCTGCTACTTTCTCACAGTGGGACTAAAAGAAAAATGGCCACCCCTGTAAGGCTCCAATTCCAGTCTCCTCCCATGCAGCTGCACAGGACTCTCAGATAAAGAGCTTGGGTAATCCTTCCCTCACCTAACTAATTATAACACAGCAGCTCAGAGGTGCCCTGAAGGAAAGCCTGGCCTAGAGGAATCCTCAGAGAGAAGGAAGCCTGCTGCCCAAGGACAGAGACTAGGTTACCTATTTCCCTTGGGTTGGGCCAGGCCACTGGTTGGTGTGAAGACAGTGTGGAGAAGAGGGTGTCGCTGAATTCTGACATGAGCATGTCTGTGTCCAGCAGTGAGTCCTCCTCCATTGGGACTGGGGTTTTCCAGCCATCCCCATGTTTGGGCCAATAGAGCATGTCATCATCCTAGTGCCAACAGAGGAAGAGGAATCAAAAAGGAATTAAATTCATTATTCTAAGTCCTGGCATGCATTAAGGGTTGCTTCTTGAAAAAAGGGTAGAGACATTGAGAGCTATTCCCTTAGCCCACCCAACAGAGTGTGCCTGCTTCCTTGGCCACTGCAGGACCTCCATGTGAGAAGGAGCTGGTCCTGTGTCTGGCCTTCCACTACAGAACTCTCTTGGGACATAGAAGTCATTGTTGCATCTTGTCAAGACAGGATTTTCAAGCTCACTTACCTGGGCCAGGCTAGAGAGGTCCTCATCCTTGTGCTGCTGCAGCTGTGGGCAAAGGGAGCAAGATGAGGCAGCCACCATGAACCTGGTGATGGCCCAACTTCACCTCCTTATATGGGAGTAAACTCTCTGGGAAGAGAGTTGGGGAACAGGATCCTACTGGCCTGCTATCCCATGGATGTGGACACAAAGAAGGAAATAGCTCTATTCTTGTTTGAGGAAACCATAGCCACTACTTGTGCTTAAAATGCTACATACACTATTCCCATGTCATGCTCCATGATGGGTGGGCAGTTGTGGGACTAGGGCCTCAGGCCACATTCTGAATACAGACCCATCTCCCACCTACCCCATCACCAGCCCCTGCCCCAGAGCTTCCAGAATATGCTCTTTCGAGAGCCCTTGCCAATACAAACCCTTTTCTTGAAGTAGGTTCTCCACTTATGATACTCCCGGATCACAATCTCAATTCGACTTTTCCAGTATTTGCCCTCTGTGGTGATGGCCTACAACCAAGAGGACAAAATGAAGAGTAGGTCTTGGATGATCAAATCTCAGCCCACAAACACCCAGCACCCATCACTAAGGTGACCTCAGATGGTTTTCTTGGTCAGAAAATCCCAATGCTGTTGAGTAACTAAGACTTCCTCACTGAGCACCCCTCTTCTCTTCTGAGCTACAATGTGAACTCTAGCTACAAATGTATCTTCACATCAACACCCATGACACCAAGGGTGACACTGCATTGGGTACAGAGAAAGCACACAGAGATCCTCCTCCTTGCCTGAGGCTGCTAAAGAAATTCACACGTGGCCCACAAATGCCCCTCTCCAGGAGTAGCCGCCATGTTCTCAAAGAGAGAAAACGAGGGCTGATGAGATGGCTCATCCTGTCAAGCCTTCTGATCTGAGTTTGATCCTTGGGACCCACATGGTGAAAGGCAAGGACTCTCAAAAGCTGTCCTCTGACCTCCACATACATGCTGTGATGCATGTATGCATACACACACACACACACAAAATAAATAAATAAATAAATAAATAAATAAATAAATAAATAAATAAATAAATAA
>NW_026590062.1:11951682-11981602 GCF_907164565.1 Psammomys obesus | reverse complement strand
TAAATAAATAAATAAATAAATAAATAAATAAATAAATAAATAAATAAGTAAGTAAGTAAGTAAGTAAGTAAATAAAGTCTAATGTAAAAAATTTAATTTACTCTTTTGGGGCAAGAGGTATAAGCTCAATGGTATAGAACCTGCTTGGCATGTAAGAGGTCCTGTATTCTACCCTTAGTACCAACATAATAAAACTTACAATAAAAATAAAATTAAAAATCAGCCACTCTTTCTTCAACCTCTTTTCATCTCCCATATTGTTTGTTTGTTTTCTTCTGTTTTTTATTTTTCTTTCCTTTAAAGTAGGGTCTCATGTTTCAAGCTGGCCTCCTTAAACTTCTGATTTTCTCATTTCTCCCTCCCACGTTCTGGGGGCTGCAGAGTATGCCCAGTTTGTGTGGTGCTAGAGACAGAAGCCAGGGGTTGGTGCATGCTAGGAATGCACTCAACCAACTAAGCTGTCTCTAGTTTCATCTGGAGAACAGCGAGTTCTGGAGTGGTTGTTTTGCTTGTAGTACTGGGGATGGAACCTTGAGCCTATACATGTGCTCTTCAACTGAGCTAGAGCTGGGCCTTCTCTAATTGCTCCAGAGCCAGGCTTTCTTGAGTAAGTCTCAGAAGAAATACCAATTTTAGGTGAAAGCAGAAAATGAGGCACCAGAAAGTCAGTTTGTCTAAGGATAGAATCTCTGGGGCTGGAAACTGTTAGAGGCTAACCTCCTCCAGTCATGCCAACTAATAGCACAGCACAGGCTCCCCTATTCCCTACAGTTTCTCCCACTGAACTTGGCCCTTTGGGGGGTTATTGCTTCAGAAATGAAGGCATTTTCCTTTCCCAACATCCTCCCTCCTACTCTCTATTCAGTCACTTGCTGGTTAAGTACCTCTGGCCGACGGTGTTCATCTACATCAACAGAGCCATCTAGTGGGGTGACAAAGTGGCACACGGGATTCTTGCGCTTCTCCAAATCTGTGTTGGGAGAAGAGAGACATCGTAACTGTACCTTATAAGATCCCTGAAGAAGCTCTGCCCAAACTGCTATACCCTTGAATGTTCTTCCCTTGTTCCACTGCAGAAATGTACAGTTCTGAGAAATAAAAGCATGCAGGCCCTAGGCAAAGAATGCCAGTATATCTGAATAAGAAATAAAGCTGTTCATCAATACAAATGTGCCCAGTGAACAGGAAAAGCCTGCCTGGCTCCTCAAGCCTGCATCCTTCCATCCTCAAGCTAGTCAGGGACAAAAGCTGTACAGTAGAATATGTGTCTTCTTAAACTGCTGGGAAGAGAAACTGCTCTTTGGCTCTTCAAATGTCTCCCAACTCTCCTAAAAAATAACCTTACTCCTTAGGGCCAAGTACCCAGCATGCAATACATACTGTGGTAAGGGTCTCACTTGTCTGTCCCTCCAGACTCTGTGCTGTTGGGTGACTTTGCCTGATGGCTGGTAAATGCCCTGGTTCCTGGGATGTATTATAGCTTGGTTTCCCATCACATAGACTGCTCAAGAAAGATTCTGCTGAAAACATGTTTTAAGAGAAGGCTATAAACCCAAGATGCTCAGGCCTCTTAAGATGCAGAGTTCTGATGCCACAGAATTGAGGTCCCTTGTGGCACAGCATCCCCACTGCCAAGCTGGCAACACACTTACACTGCATATACCATGCCCTCCAGATGGCATTGTTGAGCCGGATCTTGTCACGCCACTGGAGCTTCAGACCCTTGAAATTTTTCCACTTTGGAGACACTAACTTCCCACTGGAAAGCAAGACAAAGAAAAGAGAGTCAGCAGCTCTTCAGAAAATAAAATAAAAGACCTAATAATCATTCCAGACTCTAGAACCCTGGGTGGGTCCATTACAGGCTAGGCTTGAGAGAAGAGTCACTCTGGAACTTCTTTAGCACATATGGGGAGGTGGGCATGACACCTGAGAGGCCAGGCTGACAGGACATGCTGCAATCTTGTAAGACATGGGGCTTGCTGTATCCTATGGGATCCTGCTTACCATTAAAGTTTCTCCTAATTAAACATTTAAAAGATATGTTGCCAGGTATGGTGGCACATATCTTTAATTCCAACACTCAGGAGGTATAGGCAGAGGACTGTGAATTCAAGGCCAGCCTAGACTAACATGGCTTGACTATGGAAACCTGATTAAAAAAAAAAAAAAAAATCAGGTCTTGACCCACTTCTTTTGTTCTCAGTCACCACTGCCCATCTCAAGCTGCCTGAGAAGTGATTCCTCTCAGTGGCTAAGATGTAGCTGCTAGCACAGCACCTGGAAACTGAACTGCCAAGACGGCTGTTGCCTGTTATTAGCCTAGTCTGTGAATGCTCTCAACTTACTGTACAAGAATTTTTTTAGATTTATTTTTAAATTTGTGTGTGTGTGTGTGTGTGTGTGTGTGTGTGTATGTATGTATATGCATGTGAGAGAAAGAGAAAGAGAGAGAGGAGAGAAAAAGAGAGAGCCAGAGAGACTGACTTATGTGTGGGTACCATAGAGGCCTGAAGAGAGCTTTAGGTCTTCTGGAGTTGAAGTTACAGGTGGTTATAAATAGTCACCTGATGTGGGTGCAGGGAACTGAACTTAGATCCTTTGGAGGAGCATCAAGTGCTCTTAACCACTGAGTCATCTCTACAGTATCCAATTCTAGAATTCTGAGGCATGCTTTTACATTTAAAGGTAGCACTGATGGGGGCTTTGAGACCAGCCTTGAGACATCCAAGCCTCTTCTGCTTTGACACACATGGTCTGGTCTTTACTCTTTCTACCTGGTCCCTGCTCTACCTTTCAGACACTGCTGTAACACTACCTTGCTTTGGGCCAGTGCTGGACTATCCTAGGCTAACCCCTTTTCCTGATGGCTTGAGACAGTAAGACACTATCTTTGGTTCATAGGGGTGCTGAAGAGCATCTATCTGATGGCAGATCACAGCCCTGCCCCTTCTCCAAACCTACTCAGAAAGGTCACATGAGTGGCACACATGTGCCCAGTCTTGGAAGCTCAAGAATTTAGAGGTATCCAAACAAGACATTAAGTGAACCTGAAAGCTTATAAGGAAAGCTCCCTGCTGAACACCTGGCAGAAGCAGTCATCTCTTTCTACCCACACCATCAGGGCCCAGGCTGTGGATTATGTCAGACAGAAAGATGTGGCCCCAGCAACTCAAAGGTAGCTCAGCCATTACAAAGTAATTGCTGCTACTCTTGCAGAAGGCTGGTGTTCAGTTTATAGGACCTACATAGTGGCTCACACTAGCCTGTAAGGCCAGTTCCAGGGCATCGGATGCCTTCTGGTTTCCATAGACAACTGGCATGCAATGCATTTACAAACATGCAGGCAAACCACTCATATACATAAAATAAAAATAACTCTTTCTTGAAGAAAGAAAGAAAGCTGTGATCCACCCCTAGAAAGTATCAAAACACATCCTCTTAGTAACTGAAAGACAAGACAGTACCAGTCTCAACCCAAAGGGTCAGGAAGTTTCCCCACTTCCTTTTCTTTCAATTGCCACTCCAAAGGCATGACTAACCCACCTCATGTGACTGATCAGCTCCATCTGGGATCATAAGGCCATAGCTGAGGGGTCTGGAGCCCCCACTGCCTCTGGTCCTCAGCTATGCAACTATGTTGGTAAGGGGGTGTTCTGGTGCTTCTGTTTGCTGGGTAAAATCACAATAATGCCATCTCCTCCATAGTGGTTTTAATAAGGGTTAGATGAGGGTGTATCTGTGTATGTACATGTACACATGTAAACATACAAACATACACACACACGGAAATGGAGATGCTTTGTGTCTACTTCAATCCCAGGAACAGATGCCTGAGGATAGGAAGCAGCTGCAGAGCTATGGGCTTTCCATCTACTCACTCAACCAGCAATTCCAGGCCTGGCTGGCATGTAGTTCTACCATACAAATGAAATTAAGGAACAAAACTAAACCAAACTAAAAGCTTTTTCTATAACTGGTACTCCTTTCTTGTGAAGCCAGGGATTTCATAGTTGTACCATCTGCTCATCAGTCCTACAATCTGACTGAGTGCTAGTTACCTCAGAAATGGCTGCAAGGAGCTACAAAGAGCTGTGATGGACCTAGGGTCCCAAGAAGAAACAGACACTAGGGCCCTGTCAAGATCAGCCAGAGTCAGCCACGAGGCTGACCTATCCCAGCCTTACCTCCACTGTGTATCTATGACAAAGGGGGCCAGTGTGCTATGACAACTTCTCCATCAGATTACAAGCCACCTTCAGGTAGGTATCACGATGGGAGTAGAAGATGCAGAGAAAAATATTGAGCTACAGTGTGAGGGTTCCTTGGTTCTCTCCAACTGCTGGCTGAGACATTTCTCTTATTCAGGATACTTAAGGCAAACTTCACCAGGAACACACGGATTTCTAAACTTCCACCATCATCCTGTGTTTCTGCAATGTCTCTACAACCAGCAAGTGGCGCTATACACACATCAAGAAACTATTCCAAAACCTGTCTGGTATATACAGAATGGATGACTGACAAATCCTATACCATTGGTCATAGTTGTACAATGTCATATGTTAAAAACAGTGAAGAAAGCTGGAGAGTATAGCTCAGTGAATAGAAGTATTATAAATTTCTGTCAGTTTCTTTCCTAATGAGCGCTGGCACCTCCCAAAGAGAAGAGAGACTATGTATTCAGAACCCTTCTTTATACCACAAGTCTGTTTCCCACAAAACTAGAAAAAGCTGCTTTAAAAGACTCCATGTCACAGCTGGGCATGGTGGTGCACACCTTTTATCCCACGATGCAGGAGGCAAAGGCAGGTGGATCTCTGTGAGTTCAAGGCCAGCCTGGTCTACAAAGCCAGGACAGCCAAGACTCCAATAATGCAGCTGCAGTCACTTGGTGAGAACACACCAAAAGCAGGATACACAAAAATCTCTCTGATCAGGTTTCCACTTCCCACACTAACCTACATGGACACATCTTTCAGAAAATCCAACCATAGCCTTCTTTAAAAACACAATCAAAAATACTAAAAAGAATTTGTAAGATCCCTGGCCTCTCCCTAGTACCTAGAAGCTTCTTCCACCCCATACGTCTGAACTTTGTCCTTCTTATGTCACAGCCATGATCCCAAGGAACACTTACCAACTTAGCCCCATCCTTAACCTATGAAAATATCACGATCTAGCTCTGACTCCTCTTAGGACTGCTGGCCCAGTGCTGGCAAAGAGGAGGTACTTTTAAACCCAGTTATTAAACAAATGCTTAATGCTTCCATGAAGAAATCTTTATACATTCCTGTCCCTGGCCCCCTTCCTAGAAGGAGGGTTCCTGACACAAAACAGGAAATTCACAGGCCAACAAAGGCCCCTCTTAAAATTTTGTTGGATGGAGCTAGCAAACCATGAATTCTTCAGAGGTCTGGGAAGAAACTGCTTTGGAATGAAAATTAGACTGCAAGGCTCACAAGAAAGCACTGGTTAATCAAGAAACAGGGAGGGTAGGGAGGGGTCATGGATTCTGCCTCCTTGTGTAGAATTAGACACTAACTCTTGCTCCCTCTGGGAAAACAAACAAACAAACAAACAAACCAACAACAACAGAGTACAGGCTGCTAATTATAGCTCCATTCATCTGTTCAATTCAACCGAATTTCATCTCTTCACTGTTCCTGATGTTCTCAGGAGGAATGCCCACTGGTAAAACAGCCCTGGCCCACCTGTCCTCTGCCAACACCAATATAAAGGGAACCAGGCACGGATGGTTAGGCCCTGCTCTCCTTTCCTTTGGGGAGCAAGCTACCCATGCTCACCCTGCTTGGATATTGGAGAGTGGACATGGGACAACAACAACAATAAAAACCCAGCCAGTGACTCATTCACAATCCCATCCTCAGTGTGATTTAGCAACACAGGTAATATTCTGACCACCTGATAGCTCATTTTATTTATGTATTTATTCACTAGTTTTTTGTTTTGTTTTGTTTTGTTTTTTTCTCTCTTAAATCTGGAGAATTACGTACAAGTCTCCATACTCAATATGAGATTTCCGGTTTCCACTCTTTCTATTTTCCTGAATATCGATGGGCAGGCTTCACCAACACAATCCTGCTCTGGAGAAGTTGTTTGGCTCCAGGGAATAAGTCCTGAAGAATCTGATACTTGCCTGAACCCCCAAAAGAAGTTATTTGACTATTCTGCCTGTTACCTAAAAAGAAGCTCTATTTACTAACAAGTCCCGCCCTGGCTATTTTAGAGTAACTATCCAATGGGAACACGTGGCTGAGAATCACTGAATCAGAAGAGCCTCCAGTGCCAAGGAAGCCAAAGCATGCAGACATAGTATCACAAACACGAAAACTCCTTGTTATGTTCTTAATTATATAACTTTTAACTACAAGAAATAAAAACGGGCTCCTCAAAATTTACAGAAAGAGATGGTGTGTAAGCATCAGAAAACTAACAGCTACAGTTCTCCAAAGTAGCATATGGGAGTGTGTATGAAAAATGAGTAAAAAAAAAAAAATATGCCAAAACATAACAAAATTCATAATTTTAGCCATTTTAAAATATGTTCAGTGCCACTAATAACATTCATAACACTCTGCAGCCATCATTACTATAAAGTTCCAGAACCTTCCTTGCCATCCTCAAACTGCTGTACCTATTTAGCAGCTAGTCCCTGTCTTAGTTAGGGTGTCTATTGCTATGAAAAGGCACCAGGACCACAGCAACTCTTATAAAGAAAAACATTTAATTGGGGCAGGCTTATAGTTCCAAAGTTTAGTCCATTATCATGATGGTAAGAAGCATAGTGAGCAGCAGGCAGACATGGTCCTGGAGAGGTAGCTGAGAGTTCTACATCTGGATTGGTAGGCAACAGGAAGAGAGTGTGACACTGGGCCTAGCTTGAGCATCTGAGACCCAAAGACCACCCCTAATAACACACTTCCTCCAATAGAGCTATACCTACTCCAACAAGGCTACAATTCCTAACAGTGCCATTCCCTGTAAGCCTGTGGGAGGTATTTTCACTTAAATCACCATAGTTCACATTACCTCTTCTCCTAATCACCAATCTGTCCCTGTTTCCACACACTTGTCTATTCTGGACTTTACATATGAATGAGATCACTCAGTATGTGGCCCTCAATGTCTAAATTCTCTTTAAATAACATTTTCAAAGTTCACCCACATTGCAGCTATGGAGAACACCCTTTCTTTTTATGGCTGAACCCCACCGCATCCAACAGCTACAGTTAGGGATGTAGCTGAGTAGTAAAGTAACCTGCCTAGTATACTCTAAGACCTTGAGTTTCTAGCACTACCACCAAAAGGGGGGAAGGTTAGGAAGAAAGATTTCTATTCTTTAGTGTTGTGGAATGCTATCCTCTGAGCATGGCATGGCCCTTTTATCTTGAAATCCAATTAGCTGTGATTATTTACACAAGGTCCTCCCAAGATTGGGCCCATTAACATTCCCTTGAAGTAAGGGAAAGGGGTGAAAGCTCAGAAGGCAGTGCACAGAAGGCCCACTCTGAGCTCACAAGGTGGTGCTCTCTGTAAACCGGCAGGCCTTTCCATGCCCTGAGAAAATAATTCATATATGTAATATTATATATTAATATATTATATTAATATGTTCTATATTATATAATATATATTTTATATATATAATATTTGTGGGGTGGGGAAACCAGACAACTGTTCGGTAGTGTGGACGCTATAAGTATCCCTAATTAAACTCCTTGGTTCAACAATGTAAACGAGAGTGGAATTGTATCTTCTGCTGCCATCAGTGACCTAGGCAATATATGGGCAGACTGCATTCTGTTTATCCATTCATCTACTAGTGTGATATCTCAAAGGTATTAAAATAACTATTCTAGTAGATGAATGGATAAAGAGAATGCAGTCTGCCCATATATTGCCTGGCCTTTTTATTTTTTTATTTTTTTGGAGATGTAAACAAATGTTTATCACCTTAGATAGGCACTTCCTTGTTTTTGAATTTTTAAATTTTCTATGTATGGATGTTTTGTATCATGTATGCCTATGCACCGCATGTGTGCCTGGTGCCCTTGAAGGCCAGAAGTGAGCATCAGAATCCTTGGAACTATAGTTACAAATGGTTGTGAGCCATCATGTGGCTGCTGATAACTAAACTCAGGTCCTGTGGAAGAGCAGCAGGTGCTCTTAACACCTGAGTCATCTCTCCAGCCCCTGGACACTCCCTCTTAATTTTTATCATCTCCCAATAATGCCAGCAGATTCTAGCTATTTATCAATTGATTAATCCAGTGATTGAGACAGAGTCCTCAAGATCGAGTCACTTCCCCTTAAGAGCCAGCTCTGACCACTGCTACACTAGGCAGCAGGACTTTAACACTTGAGTTTTCTGGGGAGACCTTGTATCTGTGCCAAAGGAAGTGCCTAGATCAATGTTTCTCAACTTTCCTAGTGTTGTGGTGACTCCCAAACATAAAAGTATTTTTGTTGCTACTTCACAACTGAAATGTTGCTACTGTTATGAACAGTAATGTGTTATGAATAGTATCTGTGTTTTCTGATGGTCTAAGGTAACAGGGTCATTTGACCCCCAAAGGGGTCGCAACCCACAGGTTGAGAACCTGTGGCCTAAATGTAGTCTGGAGAAACATCCCAGAAAGACCTTGTCCCCAGCCTCTTCTTTTCTGTCTATTCCCTGGCCACCATGAAGTGAACTTTGTTCCACTATGTCCTTCCAAAGCTCTGAAAAACCTGTACCAAAGTAAAATCCTTTCTCCTTTAAGTTGTTCTCTCAGGTAAAATAAGACAGTAGCTAATAGCATTTCTAAGCTAGTTCAGGACAGAGATGAACAGTTATCATTGAGCTGGCACTGAGGACAACAATGGGCAAAACAACAGTCTTCTTGCTGCAAGCTGACAACTGTCTATCACACTTTATTTGCACATACCTTTAAGCCAAAATCTGTCCTGCAGAAATTAATTCTGCATCTCCATATAAACATGGGCACAAAGCCATAAATAAAGGGATATTAAACTGTAGAAGAGGTTGGAAACGAAGTACATGTTCAATAAAAAGATTAATTAAAATATACTAGTATATCTAAATGGTTGAACATTCTGAAGTAATCTAAAAAATGCATGTGTGCTGATATATAATACTGATACAATGGCAAAAAATCTATAAAGGGCATTGTTAAATAAAAACCAAACAAAACAAGGTGGTCCATAAACAATCACATGAGCTGCAAAGAACTATATAGCATGGCTTCCTTTTTTTAAACCATGCTGGGGATCGACCCTAGGACCATATGCTGGTACAATTCCACTAACTATATCTTAGCTCCATTTCTTTTTGTTTTCAAGATTTATTTATATACATATCTATATGTCTACACACACACACACGCACACGTACACACACACACACACACACACACACACACACACACGCTGCCACGCTGCCTGCAGAGGCTAGAAGAATAGGAGTCAGATTCCTTGGAACTGCCTGTAGTGGGTGTCGAGAACTAAACTCAGATCTGCTGGAAGAACTCAGGTCTTCTGGAAGAACGGCAAACACTCTTAACCACTGAGCCATTTCTCTTAAGTCTCCACAAACATACAAAAGGGGTAGGGAATACAAATTAATTAATTAAACATAATAATGCATTATTTTTAAATAAAGTTTTTGAATGCCCTTTATTTTAAGGCCCTTATAAGGCCTTCTAGAAGGCAATTTGCCATATACAGAGATATAAACTTGTGAATGCATCAATTCTGTGCACACACCCAGACAGGCAGACAGTGGTCATTAAATGCTGCCTTTAAGGAGTGAGCAGAGGGATAATGCTCCATTTTGTCCCTCCTCCAGCACTCCAACTCTTTTTCTTCAAAGAATCATTTCTGTTGGCTTGTCCTAGGATCTGGGCTTGATCCAAAGGCTACTAGAGCCAAAACTAACAGGCTGCAGAGGGACAAAGGCTCACTGAGGAGCCAGGACATGGAGACAAGCTATCATGAGTACAATGCAAGAGGTGGCACCTTGTAGCCACCTCTCCAGCAGAGACACCTCTCAGACAAGCCAGGGAGCTTTTCAGAACCTACTCCTATGTCTGAAACTCAACTTCTGTGGGTGCCACTTGTCATCTTTACTTTTAAACTGAAGTGAAAGTGCTGTGGAGAAGTTGGCTTTGAGGACTGAGACAGCAGGGTTCAGGAACATGGGCATAAGGTCCCTATTCCAGACCTGTCCAACTTCAAAGTACACAGCTGTGCTGAAACACATAGATGAAGACAAGCTCACCTGCGCTGATATATCTGTGAGGATTTATATTTGTCCTTGGGTAAAAAGAGCAGGAAATTAACATTTCCACAAACATAAAAAGTACAGGAACCTGAGTAAAAACTAGACAAAGTTTGTCTTGCTAATGGTATGGTCTCACTTCTATCCCTTCGTCCTGCCATCTTACTGACCTGTGGTCTTGCCATCCACGTGGAGACAGACTCTCCCAAACTCATAGCATTCTAAGCAAATGCAGACAGAGAGCGGCTTGACGAGTAGAGAATGTAGCCAGCGGTAGAGCATATGACTGGAAAGCAGAGTGGTCGCTTTCTGAACAAATCACAGGAGCTGCCTGCCGCCTAGTACAAAATGGCAGTGTGCTGCAAGCAGTGGTGGCTCACATATTTGGGACGCAGAGGCAAATGGATCTCAGTGAATTTGAGGCCAGCCTGGCCTACAAAGGGAGTCCCAGGATAGCCAGGGCTACACAGAGAAACCCTGTCTCAAAAAATCAAACAAACAAAAAACAATACAAAAATGGCAAAGGCATCCACTGAGCAGGAAATCTGGGTGGATCCCAAGCAGCTGTGGGGATCAGGGCCTGGCACAGAGCAAGAGCTGTTCCTGTCTGGGCTTTAAAGTATTACATTCTGGCCCTAACTGGACTCAGAGCTCAGCATCACTTGAAGCCATAGTCAGATGTTCTTGCTGGAGGTGTTGCTGAGTGACAGAGCATGTTTCAGCATGCACAAAACTCTAGGTTCAGTTACTAGTAAGGAAGGGCAGGGTTGTGTGCCAGAAGATTAAATTTGGACCTAGAGCCTTAGGTCCCTAATTCCTCTGGAACAGGGGCAGAACCAGACTTTTGGGGTGAGGTAGGGTTGAGGGTAGATGGACTCACTTAATTTGAATCATTTGTTAAAGAATTTAATAATTAATACAATCTCTGTAAGGCTGGGTGGGACATGAGTTCCTGTAAACCAAGCACTCAGAAAGTTCAAGCAGGAAGATTACCATGAGTTCGAGGCCAGAATAGGACACATATAACAAACAGCCAGCCAGCCAGGTACACAGCAAGAACTTGGCTCAAAACCGAAAACAAAACAATAAAAAAACCCACAAAACACAAAATAAAAAATTCTCACCTTTATGCTTTTCAAAAGCTGGATCAGCAGGTGAAGGCATCTGCTACCACTAAGTACCTGAGTTTCAACTTTGGGATCACATAGTGGAAGAGAACTGAACCCTGAAAGTTGCCCTCTGACTCTACTTTTATCATGGCACAAAGGCACACATACCTAGCCCCATATACATAATAAACAAATGTGATTAAAAAAATTTAAAACCTACCTTGCGTAGCTGGCTCTGTATGTCTTTCATTTACAAACAGCCTTTTCAGGCTCTCTGTCTTTTTTTGTGGGGAGGATGGAGTAACATGTTTGTTTTTAATAAGCATTTATTTATTTGTTTGTTTATTGTGCATGTGTGTGTATGTGAGTCACCTTACATACTAGAGCTATACATCCACTGAGATGATAAGTCTTTTTTTCTATTTGTAAAATTATAGTAATAATTACCATTTGTGAAGTTTCTACAAATGTTCCTCCTAGCTTTTTTTTTCTTCCAATTTTCTTCTGAGCTGGTAATTTAACCCAAGTCCTCATGCACAAAGTAGGAAAATCTGTCCCACTGAAACACATACAAACACACACATACACACACACACACACACACACACACAGAGAGAGAGAGAGAGAGAGAGAGAGAGAGAGAGAGAGAGAGATATCCCTGGGTTTCTGATTGTCTTCTGTTTTCAACAGTCTTAAAAGGCTACATATTTGTATAGTTAGAGCTACTGGTCCTCACCATTTATTTTATTGCTTCCCTCACTACTCATCTGTCATTTGTTTGTTATAATGTCATCTTTATACCCTTCTATCTATTTGTTTGTTTATTTTCCTTAAGACAGTTTTCTGTCCTGGAAGCAGCTCTGTAGACCAGGCTGGCCTCAAACCCACGATATCCACCTGCTTCTGCCTTCCCAAGTGCTGGGACTAAAGGTACGTGCCACCACTGCCCAGCTTTTTGTTCTTTTTAATAAAATTTAATTATTGTGTGTTCACATGGTGTCTGTGGGTAGGTACGTGTATGCTTGCCATGGCATTCTCCTGGAGGTCAGGGACCTTGTAGACTCAGTTCTCTCCTTACACAGTTATATGGGTTCCAGGAATCAATCTGAGGTTACTTGGCTCGTGCAACAAGCACTTTCATCCACTGAGGCAACTTCCTGGCTCAGAGATTAGTTTTCACTTTTATCTCTTTTTACTACTTTGTTTGTTTGTTTGTTTGTTTGAGACAGGGTTTCTCTTTGTAGCCCTGGCCATCCTGGAACTCACTTTGGAGACCACACTGGCTTCAAACTTAGAGATTTGCCTGCCTCTGCCTCCTAAGCGGGAGAATTAAAGGTGTGCACCACCACTGGCTAGCTTAATATCTCTCTCTCTCTCTCTTCCCAGACAGCATTTCTCTGTATGTAGATCTGGCTGTCCTGGAACTTGCTCTGTAGACCAGGCTGGCCTGGAATTCACAGACATCCACCTACCTCTGCCTTCCAAGTGCTGGGATTAAAAATATGCACCACCATAACTGGTCACTGACCATCTTTTAAAAAAATCTTTTCAATTTTGTGTATACCCACATCAAATGAAATATCAAATGAAATATCAAACAACAGTGAGTGTTGTAAAAAACACAAGCAAAACTCAGCAATTTTACCATAACATTGTTCAAATTTTAGAAAGGAGTCAGGTATGGTGAAAGAGCTGTAATGTACTTGAGGTTGAGGCAAGAGGATCATCTACAGCCTGGGCTACACAGTGAGTTCTAGGATAACCTAAAGGTACATAGCAAGATGGAGACTCAGGGGGAAAAAAAAATTGGGAAGTAAAGAAAGTTGGGCTTCTGGATAGTGAATTCCAGGCTCTTGGAATGTTCTGGTTGGTATGACTGTTGTGTTTGCCTAAGGTTATAGCCACAGGACAAACTAAGTGACTCTCCATGGAGGCTTTGGGGCAAGGACGATCAGACAATTCCGAACTCCAGAGGAACATATAACTGAAAGTATTAGACACCACTGGAAGGCTGGAGGTAAAAGGTCAGTGATGCAGTCCCCAGGAAAAACTGTTCTTGGATGACTCTGGGTTCTACTATGCTTTGGACAGTCGTTACTACTGATTAGGACTAGCCTGGAATTCCTGCCACAGCTTCCCAACTGTCTGATAATAATCTGAATCCTTTCCCCAGTAACAAATTGCAATACTAAATATTCTCTGGGTCCTTCTAGTTTTACAAATTCCACAATGCAGATTAGGCATTATTCAAGACAGCCTTATAAACTGTTGACTCATAATGCATTTTTATTGGGTAACATACATTCAGATAAAGATATAATATGCAAATAAACATGTTAAACATATGAAGTAATGCTTTGTTTTTGTTTTTAAGTGTGTGTATGGTTTGTTAGTTTTGGCTTTTTAGTTAGTTTGGCTTTTTGAGACAGGGTCTCCCTATGTAGCCCTGGCTGGTGTGAAACACATTAGGTAGCCCAAACTGGCCTCAATCTCAGCAGTCCTGATGAAAACTATAATGCTCATTCATACATTTGTTTTATAACCCAATTTTCACTTGTATGTTATTTATACCAATAAAGTCTTTTACTGATTATAGACTGTTCCTATCTACATATTTATCAGTCTATTTAACAACTTTCCCATAGAACAAATTTTGCTACTATCAGCAATGCTGTGATAAATATTCCAGTATTTATACCTAAAGTTTATCTCTAAAGTTTAATGATTCCTAGAAATGTGCCAGAGATGCAGCTAAAACACACACACTTAAAAACTTTTCCTACTTTTTAGTACATTCTTTTTTTGGTTATCTGTTTTGTTTTGTTTTGCTTTGTTTTTTTTTGTTGTTGTTGTTGTTTGTTTTGTTTTGTTTTGAGAGAGGGTCTCATGTAACTCAAACTAGCCTCAAACTGAAGATGACCCTAAACTCTGGATCTTCCTTCCAAGTGCTGGGATTATATGCATTAGGTATGAGTGGTTTACTTTTACTGTTTTCATACCTTATCTCTTGGATACATGTGAAATTTAGTTGGTGGGAGGACTTACAGAGACATCACGCTTCAATCAGCGATAGCAACTTAGTAAGTTATTCAAGGTTCCCCTCTTAATCCAATACTCCCTCCTCATACACACCACCTTCCCACATACTTACCTGGGCCCACTTCCGGAAGTGCTCAATTGCTTATGATAATTGAACATTATGGGTTGTTTTCTTGCTGTTTTGTTTGAGTCAGGGTCTCACTATGAGGCCTTGGCTGGCCTGGAACTGACTATGTAGAGAGTAAGCTGGCCTGAAACTCACAGAGACCCTCCTGCCTCTGCCTCTAGAGTACTGGGACTACAGATGTGAACCATCATGCCCTGCAGAATATGTTTTTAATGATTTCAATTTTGACATTAATTCTAATTAATGGAAAAAAGGGGGCGCTCAGCTCTCACCGATTAGGTGGTGGTTGTTGTGGGCCCAAGCTGCAGCTTGTAATTTACAATAAAAAGAACCTCATGTATTTAAAAAAAAAAAAAAAAGAAAAGAAAAGAAAAAAAAAGGGAAACTCAACGTGGCTATTTTTTTTTTCTGTTGTGTATGACAGTGTCTCCCTCAGTAGCCTAGGCTGGCTTGGACTTGCGCTGTTCTACCGCTTTAGTTTTCTGAGTGCCTGAGAATATGGGTGTGCACCACATGTCCATCTTCAACATGGATCTTTATAGCACTCACAAAATAACTGCAAGTGGCTATCTGATTGTCTCAGTTACCCTTCCATAAACATGAAACCCTTCCATGGACACCACCTGTGGTGGTTTAAATAAGAATGACCTGGAGGAGCTGGTGACCGTCTGGAGTATGAGTAATGGTGCGGAAATGTGGTGAGATTCTTCCTGGCCTTGCCGTCATGGGGGTGTGCTTGATCATCCCTGGGGTTTCCACTGAGTACATCCACAAGTACACCAATGGGGGCAAGAAAAAAAAAAAAAAAGAGTTGCCTGACTTTGGTACCAGTGGTATTTGATGGAACAAGACAGAAATGTCTCCAGAGTCAATCGCTACCATGTGTCCAGGGTCCTGGAGAACATTGACTAAGGAAGCATTTTCCCAGCTGATGAGAAAAATAGTTCTCAGCTTTGGTCATCTGTTCCTGCTAGAAGGCTATGTAGCATATTATATACTATGTGCACATTATGTGATGCTTAATAAAAATTAAAAAATAAAAATGAGCCTCTGGTTCATCTTTGTCATTAGAAAGTGTCACTATTTAGAAGGATTAGGAGCCACAGCCTTGTTGGAGTAGATGTGGCCTTGTTTCAAAAGCCCAAGCTAAGCCCAATGGTTCTCTCTCTCTCTGCCCCCCCCCCCATCTTCCTGCTGCCTGCAGATCCAGACATAGAACTCTCAGCTACCTCTCCAGCAGTATGTCTGGCTGTATGCTGCCAGGCTTCCTACCATGCCAATAAGGAACTAACAAGCCCCAATTAAATGCTTTCTTTTATAAGAGTTGCCTTGAGAGACTGGAGAGATGGCTTAGTGGAAAAAAGCCTGTACTGCTCTTTTAGAGGACTGAGTTCAATTCCCTGCACCACATCAGGTAGCTTACAACCATCTGTTAACTCCAGTTCCTGGGAATCTGATACCATCTGCTGGCCTCTGCAGGCACCTGCATATACCTGATGCACATAAACTGATGCAGACAAATAAAAATAAACAATAGATTTTAAAAAACAAATAAAATAATAATAATCTTGTGGGGTCAGGTGGTACACACCTTTAATCCCAGAACTTAGGAGGCAGAGGCAGGTGGATCTCTGAGTCTGAGGACAGCCTAGTCAGTTCCAGGACAGGCAGGGTTACACAGAGAAACACTGCCCTGAGAAACCAAAAAACAACAACAAAACAAACAAAGAGTAGCTTTGGTCACGGTATCTCTTCACAGCAATATAGCACTGACTAAGACGCCACCTCAGGCTTTTATCACCAAGTGTGTCCAGTCTCCTACTGTTAACACTGTGACTCAGATAACATTGCATATAGAATTCTTGACTATTTATTTTCTATTTAAACATGTGGTTCACACTGTCAAGTCTTAAGAGAAAGCTCACCCTGCAGGGACTAGGAGACTGTTCAGCCTACAAAGTGCCTACTGTACAAACACGAGGACCTGTGTTCAGATCCCCACCCCTCACATAAAAAGTAGGACATGCTGGCACAGACATAACTTAAGCACTGGGTGTGTGGAGCCTACTGGCCAGCCACTCTAGGAAGCAACATGATAGCAAGCTCTGGACTCCAAATGCACACATACACACAAACATATATTCACACATATACCTATCTATACACGTAGTTATATTTTTTTAAGAAAAAGAAAATTCTTGCTGGGCTTTGTGGTATCAGAGGTGATCTCAGCAACTGGAAAGGCTGAGACAGGATTGTCTGAATGCCAGAGTTCCAGCCAACTTGAGAATTCAAAATTAACAAAGAGGGAGAGAGAAACTACCAACATGGTTTAGTGGTACACAACCTGCTTAGCATGTGTGTAGGAAAGAGAGGAGGAAGGATCTGAATTTATTTGGCTTTCATTGGGTTATACTCATTGTACACAGTACTGAGCGTCATAAGGATATTTTCACATCCGCATATGATTTAAGCATGTTCCTCCCACAACCCTATCCTCCCCTTTCTTATCCTCTCCATTCTCATTAGTCCTTTCTGTTTACTAGACAATTTTGTTTCTATTTCTATGTCATATAGAGATATGCTTGGTTTTCTAAATTTTTTATGATTACACATTATCACATTTCTAATCATAATTACTTTCATAATACTTTAAAATATAAAAACAAAATGTCAGTGAGTGAAACCAACAAAACAAAAATCAAATCACCTGGTGGCCAAATTGGAGTACTGTCCCCATTTTATTGTGTTCAATACTGCCCCACACAGATGATAGCACCCTCCTGGGCACAGTAAGGCTGAACCACACGTACAAGTGAACTGGTTCTATGTGTTCAGTACCATGAGAGAATTCATCACTGTGGGAAAAGTTAAGATGTTAGGTAAGAATGAAAACTTCCACCCAATGCCAGTGACATGGCTCACAGAGGCAATGAGTCCAGGAACAAAGGAGAAAAAAAAAAAAAAAAAACAGAGGCCATGCTTGGAAACTATGATGGCTATTCTTTGTTGTCAATGTGACTACATCTGGAATTTACTAAAACCCAAGCAGTTGGATACACCTGTGAAGGTCCACCCCCCTACTTTTAATCTGGATCTTTTGAGGTGAGAAGATCCACTTTTATCTTGGCCACACCTTCTGCTGGCAGCCTATATAAAGGACACAGAAAAAGAAAGCTAGCTCTCTTTGCCTGCTTGCTCTTGCCAGTAAATCCATTCCTTCACTGGCATTAGAGCTTACTTCTTCAGGAGTCTGGCATATACTGAAGACTTAAATGAGACCTCCAGCCTTGTGGACTGAACCATTACTGGATTCTTGGACTTTCCACTGGTAGAAAGCCATTGTTGGGCTAGCTGGACCACAGCCCCTAAGCCATTCTAATATTATTCATTCTATAAGTTCTGTTCCTCTAGAGGAGTCTGACTAATATAAAATATTTCTGAGCTCCTATGAAACTAACATATCGTCATCATCATTAGTCATTTCAGAGGCTCTGTCTGCCAGCTCCATAACCTACTTAGCAGTCAGGGAAATCTGAAGCTGACTGATCAGTCTCAAGGATAAAGTAACACTCCTTAGGTAGCCAAGACCTATAAATAGTCTTCTAATGGCTTTTCTCTTTTTAGACAAGAAAGAATTCAATTTGCCTCCAGCCTTAATAATCTGAAGGTGTATACTCCACAGAGAGATGCTGGATGTAAGGAACACAAATGAGCCAAGCACAGTGGCACACCCTGTAATCTCAGTACTCAGAAAGCAGAAGCACAGACTGCCACAAGTTCAAAGCCATTCTGAGCTACTTAGAAAGTTCCAGGCCAGCCCAAACTACACAGCAAGATTGTTACAACAACAACAAAACCCTCACAAACAAGAGGTGCCCATAGAAGGGGTGGTTGGGTAGGTTACACCAGTTAACACTGAACAACAACAACAAAAAAAGTATCTTATGGGTATATGACACATTCTTTGCTGTCAATTCAAAAGGTTAACCACGGCTTTTTTTTACTATCTTTAAGGAGAGCAATTCAGCAAAACAATCATCCACCCTTATACTGCCTTCCTTATAAAATCCAAAATTCCAATAAAGCCTGTCTTTACTAGCTAGGCATAGTGGCACAAACCTGTAATCCTAACTCTTAGGAGGTAGAGGCAAGAGGATGAGGAGTTCAAAGCCATCCTGGGCTATATGCAACTGTCTTAAAACATCACCCACCCACACTGTTCTCCCCAAATCAGTCCTCTATAGCATGCTACAGATGACTTCCTTCCATATGCTTCTGAGAATTGGCTGTCATCCTAAACTCCTTCCTTTTCAACAAAATTCCAAATGGCAGTAGGAGATAAGCTAAGGTCCAATTTATCATCATATCCCAATTATAACATGAGCTCTTTAAATATTATTGCCATGATAGCTATTTTCCATCTTAATAGCTAATGCAAACAAATAAGAAAAAAACTTTATTTTTTGAGATGGTGTCTCACTGAACCTGGAGTTCACCAATTTAGTTTCTGTGGCTGGCCACAGAATTCAGGGGCCTTCCTGTCTCTGCCTTCCCAGTGCTGGGACTACAGTTGCATGCAGCTACGCCTGGATTTTTAGGAGAGTGCTGGGGGTCTGAACTCACATTCTCATGCTTGCCCAAAAAGTACTTAACCAACAAAGCCATCTCCCTACCTGTTTGCTTTGAGACAGGGTCTCACTATGTAGATGTGACTACACTGAAATTTGCTGAAATTTACAGTGTAAAGACCAGAATGGCATCAAACTTACAGTGATCCTCCTCCTCCTGCTTCTCAGATGCTAAGAACACAGGCATGAACCACCATGCCTCACTTTAAGTGGGGTTTTACTGCAGAGAAACTTCTGCAGCTCTGTGTGGTGTACAGGCCAGCAGCTCGTCCTCAGCCTACAGAAGAGCTTACCTGACAACTCCGAGTTCACTGACCTGGCAGGGGCCTGATGTAGTCCACTAAGCCTACCTCATGTCCTGAAACCCACCTCATCCATCAGCAGAACCAGCCAGGACAGCCTTCACTCATGAAAACAGAGTACCTTCCAACCACGATCAAGAGGCAGCTTTTCTAATTAAAAGACATTTCAGAATCCATCACCATGTCATTTGTGGCCAGAGGATAGAGGGGAAGAGGGTCATCAGTGTCCCCACTGTAGCTTAGGGTATGAGCAGACAGTTAATCTTTCTGGATTTCACTTTCTTTGAGATTGTTAGAGCCAGGATTTACAGATGTCAATGGTTAGAGCACACTGGATGTTCTATCTGGGACACATCAGGGTTTCAGAACAGGTGACACTTCTCGTGCCCTCCAGAGCTGTTAGGACACAATTAAAAGAAATGCATTTGTGCTACTGTGGCCAAGGCAGAAAAGGAATGACCACAGGGCGTCTCTCTTGTTTATTAGAAATTCACACAGCCCTGACAAGGTGGCCCACACCTTTAATCCCAGCAGAGGGAAACAGAGGCAGTCAGATCTCTGTGAGTTCAAGGCCAGCCTGGTCTACAAAACAAGTCAAGGCTACAAAGGGAAACCCTGTCTAGGAAAACAAAACAAAACAAAATAAAAGAATTCACACACCAAAGAAGAAAAGCACTAGGGTGACAAAGCTTTACAGCTCTTTAACAGGACCTGAAAGTGAGGGTTTCTTATCATTGTACCCTCAGCACCAGCATTATCCTTGCTTTTCTGGCAAGAAAATGTCAGAGAGGCAGTTGTCTGTGAGGTTCCTCATCCAGCACCACTTGGTCTAGACAGCTAAAAAGCTGAGTGGGGTGGAAGGAGAACACAGAGGACCTACCTGTTTTTTTCCAGAAGGTAGTGCACCAGCCCATGGATTTCAGATACATCTCTTTCAGACCAATACATCTTCAGAAGTAAAGAATAATAACAAGGGGGCTGGAGAGATGGCTCAGTGGTTAAGAGCACTGTCTGTTCTTCCCAAGGACCCGGGTTCAATTCCCAGCACCCACATGGCAGTTCATAACTGTCTGTAACCCTAATTCCAAGGGATCTGACACCTTCACACTAATACACATAAAAAAATAAAAACAAAACTTAAAAAAAAGAATAATAACAAAAGACTCCCCTAGCTGGGCATGGTAGCATTTACCTGTAATCCTACTGAGGAAGGAATACCAGGAATTCAAGAGCATTCTCAGTTATAAACTGAGTTCTAAGCCAGCCTTGTCTACATGAAATTCTCTCAGTCTCACCACCAAGCCCCCTATAAAAGAAAAGGAGCAAGGAGTGATAGCACATACCTTTAATTGCAACACTGGAGGGGCAGAGGCAGGTGATAGATCTCTTTAAGTTCCAGGCTAGTCTAGTCTCTAGAGTGAGACCTGCCTCAAAAATAAACAAACAAATAAATAAGAATGAGAAAAAGAGGAAAAATAAATTTTTAAAAGTATACGAAGAGAAAGAAAATATAAACAAGGATGCTCAAAACACTATTTAAAGTGAATCCTAACTCTTGCCTCATAATATAACTCAAAATGGATCATAGTCCTTAGTAGTAAGGACTAAAAAGTATAAAACTTCTAGGATGTAGAAATGTAGCTCAGTGATCCATCATTTCCATGGCTTTCACAGGACTCTAGGTCAAATCCCAGCACCAAAAACAACCTTAAAGACAACAGGGGAAGAAAAAATTTAGAGATCTTAGGTGTGGCAAAGGTTTCTTTGCCAAAAAGAAACAAACAAACACACACACACACTCATAAAAAAAGGAAGGAAGAAAGGACAGATAGAAAAAACAAAACATATCTGGGAATTTATCAACATTTTAAAACATGTTCTTCAAATAAAACTGAAAACGGCCTAAGAATGAATTAAACAGTGAAAGATGCATTTCAGAGAACTTTTACAGTATTTGGAAATCTCTATGTGTTTCTGGGCAATGTGTTCTGTAGTGGTTTGAACAGGTATGGCTCCCACAGAATCATGTGTTTGAATGCTTGTCCCATAGGGAGGGGTACTATTAGGAGGTGTGGCCTTGTGGGTGGAAGTGTGCTACGGGGGGGCGGGGGGAGCTTTAAGGTCTCCTATGCTCAAGCTATGTCCAGTGTCACACACAGTCTCCTACTGCCTGTGGAAAAAGATGTAAAACTCTCAACTCTTTCTCCAGTACAATGTCTGCCTGGATGCTTCCATGATGCTAACGGACTAAACATCTGAAACTATAAGCCAGCCCCAATGTCTTCCTTTATAAGAGTTGCAGTGGCCATGGTACGTCTTCACAGTGATAGAACCCAAGTTAAGACATGGTGCAGTGGAAAAAAAGCCTCCATAAAAGTATTTAATTCTGGAAATTTTCATTTCAGGAAATGCACTTGAATATTTTGTGTCTTCAATGCTGTTGCCCTTTCATGTGTGTGTGTGTGTGTGTGTGTGTGTGGGTGTGAGTGTGATCATCTCTATCACATAGATACTATCAGGCCAATACTTTGGCTGATATGACTGGGTAGCAGCAACTTTGAATAATTCCAGAAAAAGAGGCATTATCTCACAACTCTATGTACAGTAAGTCACAGCAATTCAAGATAGATTCAAGGTCTGTGAACTTGATTAGTTTCTAAGCCCTCACTAAGTTAATTATCCCTATTTTACATTCAATTTAACAAGTTGTGAAAAACCAATGGAATACGGATGACTGTAGACACAAAGAGAATAAGCTGTGAACTCACTGCAGTGGAGCCAACACCAGCTTGGAAGAGCCAGTCACCCCAGGTGACTCGGGGTAGAGTGGATGCCCCCAGCTCCTGAAGAGTCTGGGATCACTGAACAGAGAAGCACAAACACCTTAAGAGTGAAAAATCATTAGAAGTGACTCTAACAGGGGACTGGGGAGGTGGCTCCATTATGAAGTACTTGCCATACATACACGAACACTTAAGCTGGGATCCCCAATACCCACGTAAAAAAGCCATCGTTATGGTAAATGCCTAAAACCCCAGCTCTGAGGAAGCAGAGACAAGCTGACTCACTAGCTAGCCAGGCTATCTCAACAAGTGACCTCCTGGTTCAAAAGAGAGCTCATCTCAAGAAGGTCTGAGAGACAGCTCAACAGAGAAAAACACTTAGCATACAAGCTTGGCAACCTGAGTCTGACCCTTGAAACCCATGGCTGAAGGCAAGAACAAACTCCCGCCAGCCGCCTTCTCACTTGCACATGTGCACGCTAGCATGTGTATCGGTATTCATACACACAAAATCACATGCACACATGTTGGGGGTTGGTCTGGTGCTATGTATTCTGACACTAATCATTGGCCCCCAAGATCTGGTTGTTGCCCAGACAAGCAGACACTCGCATACTTCAAAATGAAGTTTGTAACCTTGCCTAAAAACTTATCCTGTTTGAACAGTAAAAAGCCGATACACCTGGGCAGGGGGAATGGGATAGATGTGGCTTTGGGGCAAGGAGAGGATCATGGGTAGGAGAAACAGGGAGGAGAGGGAGGAAGCAGAGAGCCGACATGGGTGAGCCTGGAAAGAAGCACGTGGCAGGCATAGATAGAGGAAGCCAACCAAATGAAGAATAAGTGTTTACGGAACTATGGATGGGAGGTAGCCTGGGATGAGGCTAGGAGGTAAAGGTAGTTTAGAGGGTTAATATCTGCCTTGTCTCAGGTGATATAAGACTATTCTAAACTACAACAGGTGTCTGTGTCCTTACTGAATATGATAGCAGGTTAGATAATACCACCATGATAATTATAAGGTTAACAATAAACATTATTAGCCCACTACCATTAAACTAACAGAAATACGCACATATAACAATTAATTTTAAATTTAAAAAAATGAGTAGAACAAATGAGAGACACCCAGTATCAAGATCAGGCTTCCACACATGGGTGCATACACACAAGCATGGACATATAAAACAGAATTCCCACTCACAGACAAGAAAAAGAATAATTCAGCAAACAATATTCAGAAACAGGTTTCTGAAATACTCAGTTTTACCAGAAAAACACCTATAATCTCAGCAGCTGGTAAGTAGAAAAATCAGGATGATCCTCAGCAACAGAGTAGCAGCAGTGGAGTAGCATGTGGAGGCAGAGGCAGGCAGCTCTCTGTGAACTTGAGGCTAGCCTGGTCCACTGAGTTCCAGGGCTACTCAGAGAAACCCTACCTCAAAACAAAACAAAACCTCTCACTACATTACACCCTGTCTCAAAAAAACAAAACACATGTGCTAAGGGTGTAGCCAGTGGTTAAGAGTTAAGAGGGCCTGCCTAACACAGTTGAGATGCTGGCTCTATCCTCAGAACCACAACATTTTTATTATTTTAAAGAGGGTAACTTGTGAGACTGCTGAAATGGTGCAGCCAATGAAGTGCTTGTACACACACACACACACACACACACACACACACACACACACACACACACTAGTGGCATGCACTAGTACATACAATAATAACAAATCAGTTCTCAAAATTAAGTTATATTGCACTCAATGTGTTGAAGAAAGCAGTGAAGATTTTATGCATGAGAGTTCCATTAGAAATGGTTGGTTGTGGGTTCGAGTGTAGCTCAACTAGTGGCATGCTTGCCTAGCATGCACAGAGTTCCAGGTTTGTCCCCCGGGCATGGTGGGACACACCTATAATCCCAGCACTTGGAAGGCAGATAGAGGAATATCATAAATTCAAGATCATCTTCAGCCTCATAGTAAGTTCAAGATCTAACTGGAATACATGAAACCCTGTCTCAAAAAATAAATAAAGTTAACCAGGAATAGTGGCAGAGGCAGGAGGAGCTCTGTGAATTTGAGACCAGAACAGTCTAAATAGTGAGCTCCACGTCAGCCACTGATACACCATGAGACCCTGTCTCAAAAAAATAAGATTTAAAAAAAAAAAAAGTTAAACATGAAGTTAAATGCCTATGCCTGAAATTCCAAATTTTGGAAGATGGAAGCAAAAGGACTGTAGCTGGATTTGCTACTCTGTAGTTCTTCCTTTTCCCACCCTTTATCCCCCTGATTTCAGCCCTTATCACTAGATTAGAGAGAAGGTAGGAGAGAGGGGGAAAAGATAGAGATCCTGAAATCTAATTTTTCTTCTTGTTTCTTCTTTGAGCTTGATTACTAACAAACTGAAACCAACCCCTATGAACAACCAACGCCACAAACCCAATTCTTAGGGTCCTAGTATTTTTATTTCCTCTGAAAAGTTCTCAGAATTCCAAACATCACACAATTGCACAAACTATCTGCAGCTGGCAAAGCCATACCGTTGTGAGAGCACGAAGCAAATCACAGTCAGCTGCTCCAGATGGTCTGAAGCAGCCCATATCCCACACGTGAAATTAAAACGAGAACATATTCTTATAATATTTCTGTGGGAGTTTTTTGTTTTGTTTTTTTGTTTGTTTTGATTTTGGTTTGTTTGTTTGTTTGTTTTTCAACACAGGGCTTCTCTGTATAGCCTTGGCTGTTCTGGAAATCACTCTGTAAACGAGGCTGGCTTCGAACTCACAGAAATCCACTTGCCTCTGCCTTCAGAGTGCTGGGATTAAAGGTGTGCACCACCACTGCCCAGCTATTTCCAATTATCAATACAAAGAATCAGAGTTTGAAGGTAGCCTGGATTACACAGTGAGGTTCTATCTCAAAAAATGAAAAACAAAAAGGGATAATTTTATTTAAGAAATAAACAACAGAACCTGAAACTGGCTTCACAGTCTTTAGGGTTTGTTTTGGTTTTTAGAGACAGGGTTTCTCTGTGTAGCCCTGGCTGTCTTGGACTCGCTCTAGAGATCAGCCTGGCCTTGAACTTGGATATTGACCTGCCTCTGCTCCAGAGTGCTGCACCACCCCCCTCTGTTTTCTAAGATGGAGGTGAGGTATGGCAATGGCCTCAAACTCTCCTGCCTGGACAGCCCACCAGCTTGGACCTACAGGCATGTGCCAACACACCTCGGTTCAGTATTTGTAAACTATTTTTAAGATTTTTCTATGTCCCTTAAATCAAACTATGAAGATAATTTAAAAATAAAACTCTTTCTGAGTAACAGTGAGGCCTGTGGAAAAGGTCATTCTACATCCCTTCTGCCACCAAGCTCTGCTGTCGTGTGCTCTATTCCACCATCGGAGCTTTGGGGAACAAAACACTTTTAACTTGGTTGTCTGAGACAAAAGTCTTAGTTAAATACAATTTTTCCCATAATGCACTTTCTCCTTCTTGGCAGTTCAGAAGTCAGTGTGTAACCATACCACACTTGAAGAGCTACTAATTCTAATACACCAAGAACATCTTAACCTGGTTACTACCAATACTGTCCTAGATGGCCACCTCCACCCAGCACAGTTCTTGATGTTCTCCTGCTTTGGGGCTGGGAGTTCCCAAATGTCTGGAGTTAGATCTGAGATATGAAACTGAACTGAGGGGTGGAGGTGAGAAAAAGCACTCTGAAGTTAGCTCAGAAACCAAATGAGACTCTGAGGCTCATTTCGGGAGTTCAGCCAGAGGAATTCCTGGCTTCTGCTGATTGCCTCCGTAGCTTGAAACATGTACACAAGATAGGGACAGGCATTAGGCCAAAAAGCTGGTTGGGAGGTCAGTCGTAGCAGTGGCAACAGCGAGCAAACAGCCGTAGCAGAGCAGGTGGTCCTTGCATGAAGCAGGCCAGTGCCAAGTAAGGCCAAGGCCATCATCAGGCAGCATGATTCCTGGAAATTCAATGCTTCAAGGGCACTATCAAGAGAGAACACTGGCGTCAGCCCAGCCAAGGGGTAGGACGGGCATGGGATGAGCATGGGGAGCAGCCACAGCAGTCTGCTCTAGGATGGCAAGGGAAACTGCTCTTCCCATGACACTGGTGGTCCTCCTCCAGGCCTGTCCCCAGAGGAGCAGCAGGAGAGGTAGAAAAAAAGAAGCCAGTTTCAGGACACCAGAGCGATTCAAACTAAACCAACTAGCAACTGATTCAAAACAATGGTGGCTTTGTCAGGAGATTGCAACAGCCAACAAGAGCTGGTTGAAAACCCTCCCTCCCCTCCTAATTTCTATCCTCTTGTCCCAGTGACTTTGAGACATCATGCTAAAAAAGAGGAAAACAAATTATGCACATAAACCAACATTAGCCAACTCACAAGAGGCGGCCTCTAACTGCCCTTTGGAGATGACACATAACCACACAATCAGCTGTTAAGCACTATCTCCTCCCTCAGAAGCCTTTCTCAGGCTCCCAGGACACATTTAAATCTGATTTGCTGATAAATTCTCCATGATCCTAGCCAAGAAGAAGCAAAGGACTGAAGAATTATGGTCTCCACAGTGCTGCCACCTACATTACAGGCTCTTGAGAGGGAAGCACACTCAAGACCTTGATGTGTGCTCTCAAGTTGGGGTGGCTGCTCCAACTTGAGCAACCATAAAGAAGGCTATAAGACCCTAAAGCTCGCCTTGGAATTTGTTGAGACAAAACAGAAGGACGTTCCCTCGGGGGGGGGGGGGGGGGGGGGGAGGAGGAGGAAGCAGACTACAGAATTTCTCACACCACACCCTGTTCTGCTCAGTGTGTCCCCACTTTGCCAATAAGATTGCCATCTCTTGTACTTCACATACACCCAGAGCACTAAGGAGCCAGCAGCTGGCACAACAACAGCGCTAAGCAAACAGACTTATCTAGGGAGACACAGGGGCCACACATAGGGCCACACCTGCTCCACTGCAATCCACAGATCTCTGCTAGCTGAGGAGATTGTGAATGGCACAGGTAAGCTTCACCTGCTTATCTGCTCTCAGGTACTGTGCAAGGACAACATCAAGGACAATACACACCTGACTTATAAGTGTGTTCTTTGCTTTTGCGAAGGCAGGTTTTCCTGTTGCACAGCTTTCTATCAGGGCTGCTGTCCCAACCTCCCCTTTTTCTTTCTTTCCTTTTTCTTGAGACTGGGTCTCACTATGTAGTCCTGGATGGCCTGGAGCTTTCTGTGAAGACCAGGCTGGCCTTGAACTCACAGATATCCACCTGCCTCTGCCTCCAGAGTGGTGGGATTACAAGTGTATACCACTGATCTTTGTTAGAGCTTTTCATTGGAAAAAAAAAAAAAAAAAAAAAACATGAATCTCAACAGTGGGCCCTGGGGATAGAGCTCAGCAGTAGATTGTGCTCCTAGCATCTGTGAAGCTGCCTGACCCCTAGCATCACCAACAAACAACACTCACACCCAAAAGTAAAGGGTAACAAAAACTTGTCTAGTGAACAAGGGCCATGATAAGAGAGCATTCACTGAGCCCTCAGCAAGAAGTCAGTCAGGACAAGAACAACAGGACATGGACACCTGGGTTCTGAGCCTTTCCCCTGGATCCCTACCTCAATACAGGAAAAACCAAAGTCTGCTCAATAGGCTTTCTGCCCGGCACTCTTGGTAGGAGTCAATACTACGGAAACTTCTTAAGCAGCTGTAAGGATGGCTGCCAAAGCTGGAGACCAGTCAGCATCTCAGGATTCCACCTGACAAAATGTTAAATTGTGTTTCAGAGTTCAGTCGGCTCTTCCTTCCCTGAATCAGGCAGAGTGCAGCCTGGAACTCTCCAGAACAAGTATCTACAGCAAACCAGTCACACGGGTGAGCTGCAACTGCATCGTCATCCAGCCCCTACCCTTCTTCCCTGCCTCTAGAACAATAAAAGGCCAAGACAGCATTCATGGCCAAAGACTACCACTGCCTCTGGGGTCTGTCAGCCTTCAGAGCACAATAGGGAGGGACATGAAGGCTGCTACTTGACAACTGCTGACCAGCCACTGTCCCCAGGCCCTCTGCCAACACAAGGACATACATGAAAATATAAACTTTCAAAAAGCAACTTAGGGCGCAGAAGAGGCCACTGTTCAGCTGTGCAACTGAAACCACCCTTCCCCCACACACACCTGCCCAAATGAGGGTGGGGTGGGTGACAAGGTGGCAGTGCCTAATGTGGTGATACAGAGTATGACCAAAAATGTTCTCAGGGCAAAGATTTTTTACCAGGAAGGAGGGGCTATAGAGAGACATGTTGGAGAATGGCGCTAACTCGAACAGGGATGAACGGAACAAAACCTAGCTGAGAGTGGTGGCAAATGTCTATAATTCCAGCACTAAGGACATAGGGGCAGGAGGATCAAGGCCATCCTGGCTACATAGTGAGCTCAAGGCCAGTCTGGGCTACAAGATACGTTTTCTCCAAAAAACCAAACCAGACCAAAACACCAGGGGCCCTAGGGCACTACAAAAAATTACCATGAAAATATTCTCAAGGATCAACACAAAGATTAAATAAATAATAACACATCCCACAATGAAATCCTATTGAGCCACTGAAAACATTGCTGATGACCATTTGGGGACTTGGAGAGGTATTCATAATCTGCTAAGAAGAGAGAAAAAAAGTACACTCAGCATGCCAAAAACAATTTAAAAACAAGGTGTAGACGGATAAACACTGGGGAGCTATGAAGTTATCCCTGAGTATTCCAATTTTTAGCTTTTCTTTTATCTATATCCATAGTTTCTAATTTTCTACAGTAAAATAAAAATACAGTTTAAAAGAAAAAGGTGGGCTTTTTTATTATTATTTTATGTGCATTGGTGTGAGGGTGCCACACACTTGGAACTGGAGTTACAGACAGTTGTGAGCTGCCATGTGGGTGCTGGGAACTAAACCTGGATCCTTTGGAAGAACAGACAGTGCTCTTAACCACTGAGCCATCTCTCCAGCCCAAAGGTGGGCTTTTAAATTTGCATCTCTTTACTTTGTTTGCCACATGCATACACGCTCTCATATAAGTCACAGTATGTATACAGAGGTTGAAGGACCACCCTGGAAAGTCAGTTCTCCCACCATGTAGATCCCAGGAATCAAATTCAGCCTTGGCAGCAAGAATATTTACCCACTGACCCATCTCTTAAACTTAAAATGTTATCTTTTCTTTTTTTAAGATTTATTTACTTTATGTATATGAACACTGTTTTCATGCACAGCAGAAGAAAGAATCAGATTCTATTACAGATGACTGAAAGCTACCATGTGGTTGCTGGGAATTGAACTCAGGTCCTTTGGAAGAACAGCCAGTGCCCTTAACCGCTGAGCCATCTCTCCAGCCCTAAAATGGTATCTTAATGTTCAAAAATTACAATGGTTGAGTTGGTAGCTCACACCATAGTCTCAACAGTGAGGAGGCTAAGGCAGGAGGATTGCCCCAAGTTTAAGACAGGCCTGGGATACACAGTGAGTTTCATACCAGTATGAGCTACAATGTTAAGACCCTGCCTCACCAATAGATAGATAGATAGATAGATAGATAGATAGATAGATAGATAGATA